>NW_015113495.1:298811-371971 GCF_001443285.1 Poecilia latipinna
ATTAAAAAAATTATTTTATATTTATTTTTGCCAGATGGTGTTGACAAAGTTCTGGGTCAGGTCCATTAAGAAGCAACTTTACCTTTCCAAAACTCCCCATTTCAGTACATCATCACAACAGTGCTTTCCCATGAAGTCAATTACAACCATTAAGAACGATGGACATATAATCCTCTAATGAACAAAAATAGATTGAAAGGTGTGACTTTGTGTGTAATGAGTCTTTATAAAAAGAAGAATTTCAGTTAATGAATTGAATATATTTTTATATATTCTAAAAGTTTAATATTTTGTTTTACCTCTTTATCAGTAAGCTTAATCTGTGCTATCAGTCATGCAGTAAATTGACATTAACTGTGCCATTTTACCCATTTTTTTTAGACAGCGCTATACAGCAACGGTTGTTTAAAAGGAGCATGAGTTACTTGGTAGCATCCATTTTTTTTGCTGGCTAAATGCTCGAGCAGAGTGTGCTGTTCAATGCATCTCTTGTGGTTCACAAAGCTCACTTTCATGCTTTACAAGCAGTAGTTTAAGGGTGGATAGACAACCCCTGAGGAGAGAAACAATGTGTTTTCCAGACTTGTATCCATCACAGTTTAAATGAAATAAAAATGAAACTACATCAGACTTATGTAGCGCTTTTTTTTAGGACACTCAAAGACACTTTAAATTAAAATCATGTATTCCTATTTATGCACATATTCACACGCTGGGGAAGTCTGACCCCAGATTACATGGGACTGGTCACTCATCAGATTTTCCACTGCACCCCTGTTGCAACAATACCGCTCTGGGTGCTTAAAGCCTCTCTGTCTCAACAAAGTCTGCATTGTTGTCTTTTAATAGAGCTCACGATCGACCATCCTTTTTCTGACACTTCTTCAGAAAGTAAAAAAAAAAAAAAAAAAATTCCAGTTCTGTCTTGTGATGCCAATGGATTTCTTTTTTTCTTCTCACATTTGTTCCAAAAAAATGTTCACAGGGGCTGAGGTCTTGTGACCGTTGACGGAGAGCCATGAGGGAAACACTTGTTGCTGCTCCTTGCACTTTAAATAGCTCTGATGCCTGTTTGGATTCATTGTCCTGGTGGAAAGCAAACGCTCTGCTTCCTGCCTTCCTTCAGGTGGCTGTAGGAAGGCAAACTGCCCTGCTCTCTGGTCCACCGAGAGGCTTTCTATAGGGAAAAATCTGTCAACTTTATGACTAGATTATTTCATATCACCCTGCTGTATCCCATCAACACTGAGCCTTCTGATTCATGATTGAATCCTGTGTCCTCAAATAAGACCAAAAATATGTGCTTTTAATCTAAGAATGAAACTCTTTCTCTGTACATCTTAATCGGTTTGAGGCGTATTTCGAAAGATTTCTGCTGCAATGCCAAGGTGAAAATGTGTTGAATGAAATCACTGAAAACTTCATGAAAGCTTCAAAAAAAAAAAACAAAAAAAAACTTTAAAGAACAAAATAAATACACTGATTTAAAATTTGAAAAAAAACAATCGTTCTGGAATTTCAATCTTTTTCAGTATGTTCACAAAAACTTTGTTGTTCTTCATTTCTTCTGTTATTAAATGAGACATTGTAATGACAAGGAAACTTTAAGGGGAGGATTATGTATTTACCAGCTACATTGCATCTGTTTCTGATAGAAAATTAGACAGAGATAATTTTCATGTGTGTGTATGTGTATATATATATATATATATATATATATATATATATATATATATATATATATATATATATATATTTTACAAAGAATAGCATTTTTTCTTTTATTTTATTATAATAGCAATAATAATAATAATGTATATCTTTTTTCCGTGTTCATGTTTAAGTAACACCATGAATGTCAACAGAAGCAATAAAAAGCCACAGAGTCAAGAATGTTTGTTGGTACAAAAGCAAAAATACTCAAATGTCAAAAGTGAAAAGTCATAATGCTCCACTTGTGAAGGCAAATCTGCTGGACTTCACCTTGGCACTCGCACATGGATTCTGAGTACCACATTGCCAAAAAAATAAAAACAAAGATGCAGGAATGTACCTAATTGTGTGCAAAACCAACCTTGGTAGCAACATGTGCACTGATCTAGACCTTCAAACTAGAAAGTGGAGTCATGCTCTGTATTTAGTTGTCATAATGACCAGCATTGTGCTCCTGAACACCTTCCCCCAAGGCCGTGTGGGAAATGAAGCTGCACGCACGCAGCTGTGCCTTTTTTGGTGTTTTTTTTTTTTTTTTTTTTTGACGCTCTCATACAGCAGACGAATGACCCGGAGATCAATACAGTGTTCTGGGGTTTCATGTAGGCGTTCAGAGAAATCGTGCTGCCAACGCCAAACTCATCAGGAAACCTATGAAAAGAAACTTTTTCAGACAAGCTCAAGTAAACAAAATTCTTGTTATAAGTACATTACTGACCACAGATACAAAAACAGAGTAAACAGTTTAAGTCAGCAAAGCACTGACGCAAACGCAAATTTAAACTCAGTACCCATCTGCAATGTACCTTTGTCTCAAGTCCTGCTAGAATAATACCATCAGTGACATAGACATTCAAAAGTTCAGTGAATGAATGTGACTAGAATACTAATTGTGACCATTTCGGTAGGGCTCTAATAGTTATAATTGTGTAGTGTATCAAAAAAAAATAGAGAGAGATCAAGAAATAAACAGACAAGCGAAAGCACAAGACTGAGCAAATCCAGGCAATGTCAACATGCAACTATAAAAGTCTGTTGCTTTAATAATGCCAATTTGCAGGTGTAGCATTTCATTTCAACATTTCATTCAAATTGTAAATACAAGAAGTTGCTGTGGTCTGAGGCCAAAGATGAAGAATGCAGTCCTCCCAGTTGTATCTTTCTAAATAGTATTTCAGGCAAAATTATTAGAGAAGTATATCAGCTGAATTTAGGTAAGACATCTTGAAAGTTGCATATAGGTTTTTTGTAAGTGCTGTGTTCACAAACTAGAACCAGGGGAGAAACAAACCAGAGTTAGTTTTACAACAGACTAAACACCTGAAAAGTGAAAGCATCTTGATGCAAAAAGTGGTTCTACAAAGTATTTACTCAGGTTGGCTGAGTATAAATGCATACCAAATTTTATCATGTGAAAAGGTTTGAGGATTAAAGTGAAACATTAACCTGTTTACTGTCATAATGTGCGTGTTTTTTCGTGTGTATTTTTTTTAAGCTTTGTCTCTGTTTACCTCGAGTAAAGCCTGTGATCTGAAAGGGATCACCCGCCTGGTTTTTGGTATTCCTCACATCCACCTTTGCAAACTCTTCCTTCTGCGACTGTTTTGGATGTGGTAAACACTAATGCCGATGTGAGCCCCGCAGAGCTTCGCCTGCAAAATACAGAACCGAGTAGGAAACGAATTGACGTTTAAGTAAAAGTATGATCTGTTTCCACATGTGTACAAGTGCAAATGTAGTGATGGAAATTATATAAGATACATTTACAAACAAGTGGCAAAAGTGCTGCCGTATTCTGCACATATGTATGATTAGTTTTATGAGTACAAACAGGCATAATTGTATTTCTTTTGTTTATTTATTTTTAAGCCACTGATGTATAGCTATTATTAACCGTGTGGGAAGTTTAGACCTACATTTATATTTACAAAAGCAAAGCATATTGCGGTGATTCGTCAGCTTAAAATGACATTCATCTAACAGCTTCTTGTTTCAATACTTTGTTTATATTAGTCGGGATCGTACTGTTTGAAGCAGTAATTTACTTCTTTCCCTGCAAGCTCCTTTTAATACAAGGCGTTTGTTCTCCGCTAAACAGAATAGAAATGACGAATAAATGAAACGTCTAGCCAAGCAAACACTCATTTGAGGGAAGTTTTCCTCTTGACGTCTCCGATGTTCGCCGGGATATCTCCATCTACCTAAACCACGCAGGCTAATAGGCCCGTATTGACGCAGAATCCAGTTAGTTTCTGTGATGAAGTGATTCTTGCCCCCTTGGCGAGCAGGCGACAGGAACCCCTCCCTCCCAGACGCCGAGCGTCGCGGTGCGGTGTGGGATGGTAATGCGGGGTGAAATAACTGAGATTGAATATTGATCAGATTTCCGTGTACAGCTCCGAGGCACCTCGATATAATCACTTCCACACTTGTTCTGTCTCCTCCTAAACACGCCTGATGGAGTGGTGACAGAGGATTCGTGATTTGGCATAACTCGCCGCGCTTGCACGCACACACACTGACACACACGCAGACGGAGAAATGAAGTTGTGTTCAAGTGCTGATCAAAATTCGTCAGGATGTGACTGCTTTGATATAAGGTGCTGTAAAATATAATCCAGGCTTTTTTTTTATTTTTATTTTTTTATCTACTGCACAATTTTAATTGAACTGTGTCAGCAGTGTTAAAAAATAATAGTGCTCGAGCTGTAAAGAGAGTGTCTGAGCGGCATATTGATCAGCCGCTCTTGAAGGAAAGGATCCACCTCATTACATCTCCTGGCATCGTGCCCCCTCACCACACACACACACAGCTCATCTGTCTCAATATGATATGACAACCCTCAGGCACATCAAAACTTAATCTGGACATCGATTCAGGCCTTAAACTATATCACAGAAGAACACTTTTCTGCTCTTTAAACCTATTTCTCACAGCAGGAGTCTCCTTTCGCCATGAGAAACACCTCCTGCCTTCGGCTGATGTGCCAGTCAGATATTTACACGTAGTGGAAAGTCAAACACTGAACGAGGCCTTATGATTATAAAAAAAGGAAAAAACTCCAGTAAGTTAAATAAACAAGAGTCGGAGCGCACGGTTTTCTGTTAAGAAGTGTGTGAGCCCAATTAAACTTTCTGGTTTCCTGGCACTGACTCAACATTTAAGAATAGTCTATGAATTCATTATGGGGCCACAACAGAGTCTCAATCTTAGTCAGCTTATTCCACTCCAAATGTAGGTTTGGTATGCCTTTGGGTTCATTTTCCAGCAGCAGCAACCGGCTGTGCCCAAATATCAATTATCTAGTTTATGATTTGAGGTGAAGTTCAAGAATAATTCTTCATCTACATTATTCTCCCCACTTTGTGGCTCACTGACAGCCAAACAGGCTTTCAGCAAGTTGTTGCCACCGCTCTGTTTGACTTGTAGTACAGTCTTCGTATACTGCATGTTTATCTTTCGTATTAGAATAGCATCTATTTGGAATAGCCTTATTAGACAGTTTACATTGTAACACATACAATTTTTTTATGACAAGTTTGTGAACGTGGAAGCCCTCGCACAACTTGAACATTGAGCAAGTAAACAAATGCCGCAAAATTTACACAAAATTGCTACTGAAACATTACAGCAATGATCCAGAAGCTAAGAACTTATTCACATTGTGCAAGCACTCAGTCTGCGCTGCTGAAGAGTCACTCACATTGGCATTCAGGATGCTTGAAACTGAAGGTTAAACTATCTGAATCACCTCTGATTGGTGGTTGGACGAATATAATCTGACTACTTGGGGACATTCAAAGATGAAGTGACTGTCTGGGAATTCACTTTCAGCGCTCTAAGTGTGAAAAAACTGAGACAGTCCTGGCGTTGTTGTGGCAAAATCCCACATTCAGATTTCAGTACTGTAGCACATGCAGCAGAACACACATCCACCAGAGGATGTGTTTGTATATTCAACCATTAATGTATGAATTACAGATATATATGATAAATTTACAAGACTTGTTTCAAAATCTATTGAGGCCATAAACTGCATCCTTGAAAGCAGCAATTAACCTGATGAAGATGAAATGTCAAAGTAAATACTGCAGTCAAATGCAGGTTCTCTGCATCCATTCCATTCATTCAACCTTTTCTTAACCAGGATAAAACAAGATTTTAACTATTTCAACAAGAGTGTTTCAACAACAGTACTATCTTGTGTCTTGACATAAGAGTAAAAATATCTGGATAATTATTTTTCCTCTTTTCTCCCCTCTTCACCTGGCTTTTTTGGGTGTACAGTTGCAGTAACACATTTTGTCTGAAGCAAAAATGTCCTGGGTTCTCCGCCCAGGCTGGGTCTTTCTTGCAATTTGTTCAGGATGTATCCCACCACCCGGCGAAGACTTCAGATAGGATCCATGGATCTTACTTTTTCTTCACAGCCGTCACAAAGTTAAAACGAGGTGCTTTAGATTAAAGCCATCACAGGCTGGAGTCTGAGAGAGCAGAGATGGTGTTGCTTGTCAGCGAGTGATGATGTTAAAAGCACAGAGCACACTTTGCTCATGCCTCAGACCTGAGAAGGGAATAAAAAAAACTGAAAACAGGAGTTTTCACAGCAAAAAGAAAAAAGAAAAAAAGGGAGAAAAACTCAGCAGACCAGATTTAATATGTGCAGACTTCCAGTGCACAAATCAGCTTAAAGCTGAAAGAGTACATGCAGCCAATATCAGGGAACTAACCAAGACAGCAGAGTTCACGCGCAATTGAGTCTGCAGTGGCATGGAAAGAGTAAGGTTATGCTGAGGAAAGTGTAGGCTGGGTTTTTTGAGAGGAGGGGATAGATTCTGATAAGACGCTTGTTCAAGCGCTTTGAAACAGTCGGACTGTGTATGTGTGGAAATAAAAAGTAAAGAGATGTAATATTATTTCTCTGGAAGAAGTAGCTGAACTTGGCTGACTTTGGCTGGTTCAGCCACCTTTGATTGTTTCACACTCGATGCTGACCGTACTGAGGGAGGGAAGTTCAGTGTGTTATGTGAAGTGCGTCAAAGCGGTCGGATGAAAAGTGGTAGAAGATTTCGGAAAAAGTTCAGAGTTGGAGTCACTTTGAGCAGCCACCATGAAGAAGTCGGCGTCTGCACAATGGAGCATGGGGTGATGTTATCGCGGGATCGTTGCTGGGACATTGAGAGGAAGAAATATTCGAGCATAAAACACATCTTTCTTAGTAAATATGGCTAAGTCTAATTATTGAACATAAAATAATCATAAAATCTTTTTAAACTGAACTGATTAGCCCCAATACAGGGGAGAAATGCTGCCAAATTAACATTTACTACCAGTTACAAACTGAAGACAAGTGTAACTTTACTTCCCAGCCTCTGCTTGTTAAAGGTATGACAGATTCATTATTGTGAAGAGATCCGTTTTTAAATTTGACAGCTCATTTCTTACAGTACATTCCTCCTTTTAAATGTCAGTTGTATGACTCACATGTTTAATCATCAGCTGTGCTTTATCGGCAAAATTATTTAAACCATAAATCTCTAAAATGCCAGCAGTGAGGGGAAATTATCCAACACTGCCTTGCTCACTTAGTACCAAAATTGTTGGCTGTGTCAACTCTTTTGTCTTGCATACATGTTTTTGAAGAGTTAATGGAAACTTTAACAGGAACAGCATCACACAACTGAGCCTCTCTGTAAACTTAGCTTGACTTTATTCTGATGGAAAAGCTCGGTGAGCTGCTAAGGAGTGCATTACAGGAAATTGACAATCAGGACTGTTCTCTTTTTCTCAGATGAATCCTGACTCCAGTAGATGCTGCACAAATGGAGCTCAGATTAAAAGGAAACATTTATTTTGGGTATTTGCCCACATTGGGAGTGCTTGACTATTAAAACGTGCAACACTAGCAAATAGTTACGCAAGCGTCGCGTTAACAAAGGTACAGATCTGATTTCCAGATACAGCCAATGGTCGAGAACAACTGAATATTAAAAAATATACTCTATTAAATTTGCTTTCAGCTTATTGTGCCTGCAATAGGAGTGTATATTCTACATTATATATAGGTTTGCTTTACCAGGTCAAGAAAAATACAACATAAGTCAGTAATTTACTTAATGTGTGTTTAGGACTTTTTTCAAGTTTATATTCTATTTGTATTCTAACATTGTAAACTCTTTGCAAATTGCTATTAAGTTTCTCTTTTGCTTCTGTTAAGTAAAGATCGGTGTCAGCTGTGGTGGTAGAGTCGTAGAAACGGGACAGGATGAAGTCATTAAGAGTGAGACGACTGAGAAAAGTGGACCAGGAACCTCCGATAAAAAGTCCTAGCAGTGTGTTGGTTTGGGTTAGCATTATGCCTATCATAGTAGCATTATGTCTATCATAGTAACTTCTTAAGATTAAAGGATCGTGGTTCAAATCTCAGCGTTGTAATATCTGAAAACCGTCTAAGAAAGAATAATTTCCGTTAAAACGTATTTAATTCATTTTCCTGATAAATCTGTAAATGAATTTACAGTGAGTGAGGAGTGAGTCTTGTGCACACTCACTTATCTAATGATGTTAATGATTTTTGTTCTCATGTCCAAATCTTTAAGATAAGATATCCCTTTATTAATCCCGCAGTGGGGAAATCTACATTGTTACAGCAGTACAGAGGACAGAGCAGAACCAATATAAAAATCTGTATATGCAAAAAATACAAGTAAATATAGAAATACTGAAACATTATTGCATGAAATATAAAAAATAAGTAAATTCCAGGTGTATATGTTAAGATAGGCAGATAGGTGATGTTACACTTAACCTAAAACCATAAAAGGTGTAGAATTAATGAAATTTACCTCTGATTACAAACATGAAGACTCACTCTGGATAAAAACATTTTCCCATTGTTACGGCCCTGGGCCTTGTGGGCCTGGGTTGCAGGTCTTGTCTGTCTTTGCTCCTCCCCTTTACAGGTGCTGCTGATTTGTTCATTTGGAGCGCAGAGTACTTGAACCTGGCTGTCTCCATCTTCTGGGTCGCCTTCACTGTCCACTCTGCCGCTTGACGCTTGTGATGTTGGGTGGCCAGGCCTCAGTTCCCCTCCTTTTGCACTTTTGGGTTTGTCTTTGTTTTGGCACTTCAACACTTCCATATGCACTCATACAACACATCCGAGCATTTGCATTACACCACTGATACCGATATCCACAATCCATTGTTGTTTTTGTTAATAAATATTAATTTGTATGGACTTTAACCGCAGCATGGTGTACTGTTTTTGTTACGACCCTGAGCCAGTCGTAACACCCATAAAAATATTAAGGATGTGTTAAATGGAAATTTATCTTTTTTTTTTTTTTATGTTTCCAGCTGTTAAAAACCCGAGGTGTTAACTAAGTTGACCTGGTTTTAAAAGATTGCGATGCCACCATTGTTTATTGCTGTACAGTTCACTAAATTGGTCTGGTTTTAAAAGATTATGATTTATTGTCATACAGATGGGAATTATGAGGGTTTCCTTTTGTTGGGGGATTTCATAATGTAGTAGGTTTGTGCAGCTTTGGACGTTGGACTTTTCTTTCTAATATTTGCTTTCATTTTTACAAGCTTCTTGTTTATTCATCCTTGGTTGATCGATTTTTATTGTTAATTTTGCCATTAAACACATATTGTACACACAGAGTGATCTTGATTGTTGGGGGGAGAAAAAAAAAAACATAGCGTTTTCATATATATGTTTTTTTGTTTTAAAATTATGGTTCCACTTCCGTTGTGCAACCAGATAAAAGGTCCCTCCAAAACCAAACTCCTGTACTTATTTAAAACCCCACCCTGCCTCTGGACCCAGTACCTATTCTGTGGTGAGAAAAAGTCTTTATCTCCTTCATAATTGCGTATCCTTTTTAATCTTTAAATGTTTCAGGTTATAAAGAAAGAAATATATAAAAAAAAAACAAGATAACATAAGTAATTACAAAAAGCACTGCATAAGCACCAGAAGAAAAATAAAGTTTTGGAGTGGCCTAACTGAGTAGACCACAAAAATCTGACAACCTGAGTGTGAAGAGGACAGCGTGCAAAAGATCTGAGAGATTTGGAGACTTCTTGCACGGCAGAGTGGACAAATATCACAACGTCAAGCCAATAAACTCCTACCTGAATGCTGTTTTTGAATCAAAAGATGCTAAAACAAAGTATTCCTTTGTAGGGTGTGGAGTAATAGATTATTGGGGATTGCTCGTTACAACAGCACTGACTGGCATTCCCGTCACAAGATGTAAGCTGTGTTTCTGCAGGAAGATGACTTTGCAACTTTAGTAACAACACCCATTTCAAACATTTAATAAAAAAAACTCCAGGATTTCATTCACTAATTAATATGACCATTGCACTTTCTATTTTATGGGAGCCGAGTTGTGAACGTCGCCAAGAATGCGAACGCGTCCACATGCAGACAGACTTATTCGGTAAAGTGTCATATTACTGACTTCTAATTAACAGTGATCCGCTGTGTTCATGTGGCCCTTTCACTTCATCTGGCTTTGAAAGCAACACGTTCCAACGCGTCACATTCCTCGACTTCCTCAACAGCAAACTCAAAAGAAGTGTTTAAACTACCATGAAGTATCACTACCATGAAGAGAGAGTAATGGACTGAAGACATTTTCAACATGTACTGGTGTGAAATGTAATTAACCATATAAGCTTGTAAAAACTTTACAAATGACATCTTGGCATCTTATATCCCTGCCAAGCCTCCGGCTGATGTAGGTTTGATGTAACCTTTTTTATTTTATCTACAGGATATTTGCTGTACCGCTAAAATCTTAGCAATTATTATTCAGAAGGGTGTGAATAATTTTGGAGATCCTATAGAGTAAGCAACACAAAGACACATTTTGTAAGCTGTGATTAATTTTGCATTGTTTTACTGTAGATTCCCTGACTCATTTTATAAGAAACAAACTTTTAATTTGAATAGAAATAACTATTCATTAAGTATAAGTCCTTAATGTATAACCACTGCTGAGATTTGACACTAAGTATTTGCTTTGTTTTAGGTTGAGACATTGATTTGATAAGCATTGTTCTATCTAACTGTGCCATGTTATACCTGTAGGGTCGGGTTTGAAAAAAAAAAAAAAAACAAAAAAAACCTCAATCTCAACGCAGCGAGTCAATGACCTGAAGCGCTCCTCCAGGTTGTGCAGAAGCTACTCGGAGAAGAAAGACACGGATGCCGTGCTTTTATTCATATTCTAACGAGCCTCAACGAAGCACCTTCAAACCTAATCAAAGTTGCTCAGGATGAACTTTTCAGGTATGTGTGCAGATTACCAAGGTCTACAGAAAAACTCACAGTCAGACGCTGGATGTATGGATTCGGCAGAGCTCGCACAAAGGCAGGCTGTGGAAGATTTGACATAAAACTTAGCGCCTTAAAAAATCATTCAGAATCTTTTGAGTTTTCTTCAAGTGCAACGTTTTTTTTTTTTTTTTTTTTTTTTTTTACTGAAGATAGCATATTTAAAAACAATGCCAACATTGACCAAAGTACAAATGATAAAAAGATAAAAGCAAAAGTATCTGTCACGCTGTATTGGATTTTAGATTCATATGAAAGACATTGACAGTGCGGAGAATGTCTCATTTTTAGGGGACACAACCCTAAACACTCAACAACCTTCGAATCACCCTGAACCTTCACACACCTATATGCAAGTAATCATTTAATCTAACAGATCTATGGGGCGCATACGGATCCAGGATGCTGGATATTATCCCCAGGATTCTGCTCAGTACCTTAAATGTCAACAACAAAACTTTAAAATCCATTCTGAAGGAAACAGTAAATGGGAAATGGCTTGTACTTGTATAGCGCTTTATCATGTCTTTCATACTAGAGTCAGTCATTCACGCACATGCTGAATACAAGCTACTGGATAGTAGCCACAGCCAGCTGCTCTGGAGCAGCCTGACAACAGTGAGGCTACCATGTACTGGCAACAGAGGTGGGTGGAGCGGGAATCGGACCAGCAACCCACCAAATTGTAGGGCAAAGAGAAGAAAATTAGTTTCTATTTTGTCCTGTTACAACCAAAAAGCATTATGTGTTGAATTAGAATCTTATGTGGTGGACCAATGGCAAATAATCTTAAAGTGTGGCGTAGGTTTGCATTCGGCCGCCTTGGGGTCTCCACCTGGTAGAAACATTTTTGCTGCAATTACAGAAGCAAGCAGTCGGGGAGACGTCTGCTTGCGTCGGCTTTCCCATCTGAAGAGTGAAAGGTTTGCTGATTCTTTTTGTACAAAATAAGATCACTCAAACTGGACGGGGGGGAGCCCCTGCGAAAAGCTTTATTCAAGTGTTGCCAGAGAGTTTCACTTGGATTTAGGTCTGAACTTTGACGAGGTCATTAAAACGTACGAATATGCTTTGATCTAAACCGTTCCACCGTTAGCGCTGGCTTGATGTTTTAAAGTTGTACGTTTTAGAGGAGAACATCCTCCGCAGTCGCAGTTCTTTTAACCCGCTTTCCTCCAACATTGCCCTGGATTTAGCTTCATCCGTCTTGTCATGAACTCTCATCAGCCTCGCTGTGTTCCGGGCGAAGTGCAGTGTTGGTTTTAGACCACACTCAGCGCTTTTCAAATAAGTTCAGTGTTGGTTTCATCCGAACAGAGAACCTCCTTTCACATGTTCGCTGTGTCTTCGAAATGGATTGAAGGAAAATGAAAACATGATTTTTTTTTTTTTTTTACGGCTTTCTTTACTAGCGTTCTCTAATGAACCTCTGAAAGCTTTCACAGTACACAAGTGTATTTACGCATAAAATCAAATTACACAAAAATAGCCTCCAATACTGAGATATTACAGTAAAAATAATGAAATCAATTTTCCTTCCACTTCATAGTTACACTCAACTTATTGAAAGAAATTGTAGTTTATGGTTATGAGAACATTTGAGAACAATCAATAAGTAAAAAAAATGTTAAAGCACTGTAGCATCTGGGACATTGATCTGTACTGGGTGCTCTACCAGTGCTCTCTTCTGATGTTGCTTTGTGATTGTGACACACAATTAGTCTTTGTGTTTTTTGTTGGGGTTTTTTTGTCTTTAAAGCAGAGTTGAGTGATGATTGGCCTGGAAAGCTCTCTCCTTCAGCGTACCCCGCAGCACCAATGACACTGAAAACCAAGCAGCTTGAGCGCGGCGGCTGTGACTTTTGTGCTCGGGCCACGATCACTCCTGTCTCGGTTAAAACAAGGCTCCGATTCACCCACATATCTTCTTGTTTCAGAGGCATTTTCATTTAGTTATGTGATAAACCAATCAGACATGTTGGATCGTACTAAATGCCACAGGGCTCAGATATGCGGGGGGCCGTCACTTTTGACTGTTTGTAAATTACACAGGTACTGAACTGAAAACAGGAGGAAAGGATGATTTTCTTCCACGAACTTGGCATTTAAAAAAAAACAAACTGAAAGATTAACAGCTGAAGCTCCAATGTTCCTCAGTCTCCTTCCTCAACTCGCCACATGAAAAAGAAGAGTGCTGCCATGTGATGTCTGCTTCTCCAAGCTCCCTGACGCAGATGTGACGTCACCCACAGTTGAATGGGTGCCTTTGACTGCCGGGTGGGGGGGATAGTAGGCTTTGCATCAATAACATCAGTCGCCACGAGTGCCAGGGGGACTTATCAGCCCCCATTTGGAGGCTGGAAAGATCTTTTCCCTCGTCAAGAGCCGTAGGGACTTTTCCTCTGCTTCTCAGGGTTAATGTTATTCCCTGAACACTAATGCTTGTTCAGATCTATCACTCTACCTGGAGGGATTCTCCTGTTTTACGCTCGAGCTGTGGGCGTCATTACCATGAGAATCATAGGGAAACACAGCAGGCTGGATGATAGAGCGCAGTTCCATCCGTCCGTCCGTCCGTCCGTCTATCCATCATGTTCCCTTGTAGGGACAAAAGTTTAGATCTGTATTGATTGATTTACACCAAACATGGCACAGATGTTGAAAACCTCACCACAAGGCCATATTTTTGAATGTTTGAAGTGGAAGTGGCTGCTATCTCACCTTTGACCTTTGAATTCAGTGAACATTTTGTCAGGGAGATCACAGCATCATCGAACTGCAACTCCTAGGGATTGAGAAAAATGTACTTAATTTGACCACTAGGTGGTTTGGCTAAGAAATCAATTGTGTTTTCGAAATGTTCTCCAAAACTGCTAGATGTATAGACTGATCATTATTTTTCCCACATGTTTTTTTCAATCATGCTCAATCTGGTAAGTTTTGAAGAAAAAAAATCATACTGGGGTAATGCTAAGCAGAAGAAGACTTGCAAAGTACGTGAACCTCATTTTCGATAACTTCTCCTAAGGCTTTAAGCCGTATTGAATTAAAACTTTAAATACTAAAAGTGGTTGACAAGAAAGTGTAGAAAGATTTTTTAAAAATTTGCGATTTATGCAAAAAAAAATTATTTTGCAAAAAAAAAAAAAAAAGTTCTTTGAGTTTAATTTTAGAACAATTCAAGACTTATCAATAGTTTTAAAATCAATGTTGCTTTATGTGTCCATTTTCAGCCTGATCCAAAACTAAGGGGTGCTAAATGTGGGTAAAATGTACAGTGGCACAATTTTTTTATGGATTTTCATAAGACATATTGGGAATCTTCAAGATGCAATCCTGAGAGATTATCAACATGGTAATAATTGGTTAAAGTGGTCATAGCTGATGAGCAAAAATTTACGTCTTACCTTTCAGCTGTGGAAAAATTCACTGAAAGTCACTCCTGAATCAGGACATGATTCCTGATCATCTGAGAGGAGTTGATTTTTTAACGAATTAAGGATTTTCTACAAACTTTTCGCTTAAAGTCGTATTAATGTTTTGATCCATCTCTATAGATGGCCTTTAATGTGAATTAATGCTATATACAGAAACTATGTTGGTCTAGTGTGTGTTTGGCTGGTGAACAAAATGCTAGAGGGACGCTTGCTGCAGAGACATTCCATCTTGGATTGCTGTTAATTAATCTCATTTAACCCAGCTTCCAGTCCTATTTGTCCTCAAAAAGCCGCTGATAAGAAATTAATTATTTCCACTTTGTTGGGATGATTCCCAGAACAGCTTCAGGACCACCAGGTTGAACTAATAAACCTCAGGAACAAGATGTTTACCTGTCTGCGGCTGTTAAATGAAGGTTAATAGTTTCCTTTAAGACGCGCTGTTGTCCTCTCCATGTCCTATAGTGGGATAATTACTAACTGCATGCTTCCTGCTCAGTAATTCAATGAAGGTTTAAGAGAATCTAAACATTTTATAGGTTTCCCATGGATTTAAGCGTGTTAGAAAACAGAGTTTGCATCTGATGTGTTTCTGTTTAGTCTTCACAGTTCCTCAAACCTCAGATTAAACACTACTCATCTGAGCATTTTAATCCAGACATTGATAACACTCTCCTGAACAAAACTTAGCAGAGGCTCACAGTTATTCCTCCGAAGCCTTGATGCTTTTTGGAAAACAAGAGCCAAACATGACGTCATGGGAGCGAGTAGGCAGAAAAACATGCAACTATTCCTTTTATGTTTCCTACAAGGCAAGGACAAATATCTGTGCTGAATTTGCTAAGAAGAAAATCAGCCCTGAAGGCTTAAATACAGTTTTTTTTTTTTTTTTTGTCATAGAGTGGAGGTGAGTAAGATAAGTGTTTATCGGGTTTCTTTTCTACATTCTGAGCTCTTGTCTGCACAACTGAAAAAAATCATATGAACAGAATTAAACCATCTGGTTTTAAAAACAACACTTGATTTGATACTTGAAAAATGAAGTGATTACCACAATAACTCCCTAAATGTAACATTACTAAAGCTGGAGGCAAGTAAATGATTTTTTTTTTTTAATGTTGCACATGAATATATATGACACAATCTCACATCTGTCCACACATATTTAGAAACTGGAACTACTTCACAGTGCAACATGAGAAGTACTGTTGTATTGATGAGTGTGTGAAGGAGCAGGAGCTTCTTAAAGAGACAGAGGCCCAATTTCAAGGTGTCAAATTACAGGAAAATGTTGTCATGTTTAATATACGCAAGGTTTTTGTAACAACTGAAGGTGCTTTAAAATGGCACTTGTGTCTGGAAAACACATACTACTGCCCCCTTTAAAAGCTTGACTTGTTGGCGTGTGAGCCTTTAAAGTCGATCACAAGAAACCGAAAGAGCCTGAATGCAACACGTGGAGCACTGTGTACATTGAGGCAAGATGGAGATGCGCTGTGTGGTCTCTGCTGTGAGATAAAATGCCGCATTAGTGGGTAGTCAGACATGATGATGTGGCCTTGCAGATGTGTGGCACAATCTGAAAATTAAATCTTCCCTTATGGAGGAAATGCAGCGCGGGCCATCCAGGAGGGACGTCTCCGAATGGTGTCCCCTAAATAATATTAAATAATGGAAGCCGTGCACGATGTGCGATTCCTGTCCAGATAGAAAGGAAAGAAGGCGCACACACACGGAGCAAATTTATCAACCAGAAAAGCCGTTTGGCTGCAGTAGCTTCATGAAAGAATCAAAGGGAGGACTGTGATGGGCTCCTGCTCTTCCCTCGCCACCTAAAAATCAGAACACAAACACTTCAACGGTGTCCATTAACGTGCTGATTAATTGTCAAGGAAACAGCATTACTCTGCATGTCGCGCTGGCTTGTTTTTACCTTTAAGATGAATGGCAAGGGAAAATGTCAATAGTCTCTGAAGTATATGGATTCATTTTGTTGATTCGCTTTTTGTTTGATCTTAATCTTGTGGCGCAGAAGAGTAACAGCAGGTTACTGAATGGATTTGTATAGATTCTAGTCGCTCTCCAAGAGCCTCTAATGGGGGGAATATAATAAGTGCGTGCTCACACACACACACACAGAGAGAGAGAGAGAGCTTTTGAAAAGCATTTTCCCTGCCTTGCGAGATTAAAAGATGAGGTCACAGCAGCGGTGTATCAGCATCTGAGCTCTCGGTCACGGTTTGTCTCCCTCTATTGGCTGAATTGTCATAATATGAACTAAAACTTACAATCACAGAAACGGAGTAAGTACTTGTATCAGTGTAAATATCCGTTTCTTGCTAAATTGTTCATATAAAACCGCAAAACGTTAGTTTTTATAGGACGGTAGGTGTCAATCAGCACATAGTAGCTCACAACTGTGAATGGGAGAGTAAGAAATGCATAATAATTCCTGTATATACATTTCTTACTCCCCAATTCATATATATATATATATATATATATATATATATATATACACAGTTTATAATACCTATGATGATTCAGCTTCATAAGTAATCAATTTAATTTCTTGTTATGCAAGTAAAGGAACAAAAAAAAAAAAAACAGGGATGGTCTTATAAATCCTTTAATATATGAAAGAAGAGTTGTAACAGAAAATACAGTGTAATAGACCAAAAAATTTTATTTACATTTCTTTACAAGGCTACACCTCAGAACAGGCATGTACAGAAGACAAGGAACAAACCGATACATATATAACCTGCTACAAGCAAGACAGTTAACAAAAAAACAAACAAACAAACTTATGAATGCACTAAAAGAATATCTTTTTGCTGCCCTGCTGTAAAAGAAGACATTTGCAGTGGTTTCAGTGTGGCTAAGTGATTTGCAAACTGTGTCCATACTCTGTAGCGGATCTGTAAACCCAGACAATTTAATAATTCCTGTTTATGCTCGTATCCGCATCAAATGTCACGTCGCGGCGTGGAAATGTCAGCGCTAATAACCGTGGTGCTGCTGTTAATATGCTCTGCGACTAATCCGCTGAGCCGTTCCTCTGTGCTTCAGATGCGGGCAGCGTTGTGCACACGATGAGGTAAGACTCGTCAATGTGTGATGTGCAGCTCACCTTCGTAAATTAAACAACACGCACCTCATCGACCGCCGCTGAAGCTGAAACAAGGGTTCAGAGGGCGGGAAAAAGACAATATTTTCAGAAATGGTTACTTAGTAAAGAAGTTTAAAGCGTTGCAACTTTTGCTCTCCCTGCTGATTTAATGTGTTAAAATGGAAAACAAAACCAGAAAAGTCTTCATTTGCATTCCTAAACTTCATTTGTGTGTTGTTGGTTTTTTCAATGCAGGAAGGAGATTTGAAACTGACCATGAAGCAGTAGGTTCATGCTGGTAAAAAAACCAAAAAAAAAAAAAAAAACCAAACAAACTTACATTCATAGTTTGCCTACGTTTCCTCTTGGGAATGATTTAATTACCCAGAGGGACGGCAGACGAAATTAGGAAGGTGTTTCACAAAGCAAGGCCATAACGATAAAGGACAGAGGACAATTAGCAGTGCTCTCTCCTCTCATGCTTTCCGCTACATTAGAGGAATATAAAAGCAGAACGAGCCAGAGCTCCTAAAAACAAACATACGCCACCGAGTTCCCTCTGCATCCGTTGCACCCGAGACTACTGCAGCAAATTAATACGGCGTTAGTATCCCGACTGCCGAGGAGGCGGATGATCGGCACATCCATCCAGAAAAAGGAGAGCAGGAGTGCTTTTTGTTCGAGAGAGCTGGTGGTGCAGCAGACCTGACGCTACAAAGTTAACGTCTACCTCAACAGGCAGCAGACACCAAGCTATCCTGCAAATGGGAGAAGTGTGAGCCACCAAGCGCAAGCGAGGGTGATTGAAGAGGGAAAAGGATGAGCTCATCTTTGCGCTGAGCAACGCATCAGATGCCTTAACCTGTGTGAAGGGAAATTAATCAAGACTGCACAAGAGAAAAGGAGAAAGGACACACCTTCTACCCAGATCTGGAGGAGGACAGGTTACTTTCAGACTGCTCCTCAGCATTTAAAGGCCAAATGCACTCCAGAAATGTTATAAAAATATTAAGAGCATGAAACCACTCCCCTCCAGCCCCCTCCAGTTTGGCCTTCTGGAGAAAGAGAAAAGTAACTTTGAGACACTCCTCTAAATTGAATACGCACCTCCGTGTATGAATTATTACAAGGTGTTATAATGGCACCACCTGGAAATCTCTCAGGGTAATTACCAAATTAATCGTTGCTTTTGAAATGGAATATGTCGAATGGATGTGTGATCAATTATTAGTGATGTGAAATTCACAGATACAGAAAGTACTTTTGTTTCCTCGGCTACCAAAAAAATGTTTCTCTGATGGAAACACTCTGTGTCACAGCATTAAGAACCACCTGGGATGTCGAATATGAAGGAAACTGTTAACCTCTTTTCCATTGTTAAGACAGATGGGCTGACCAAGGAGTCAACAGCCAGACCGCTTAAGAAACTGCAGGTGTTGTTTGTGAGCATAAAGTTTGAGGGGGGAAAAAAAAGTGTCCTCTGTTTGTACGTCTCTCCAAACGATAACCGTACAAATTTAGGTTAACTAATCAGCTATCAGAGCATCATTTATTTTTGTCCAGACTAAGCCCAACCAAGGGCTTAACGTATGTCTGCAGATACCAACTGGGTATTTTAACTTTTCTTTCATCCATGACATGTGAATTATAGCAAACGCCTCCCGAGAGATGTTTGCTTCTCTTGAGTGTCAGTGTGTTAGATCTCCTCACTGCTGCTGAGACTGGATGAAACCCCCATATGAACCTTGACTTTATAGATTCAGGTTTGAACTGCAGACTTTTCTTCACCTATGCTAGTTTAGTTTTTTTTTTTTCCTTTTTCCATATTTCTCTATGTAGAAATGAATATATCTGTCCTGAGCAACAAACCTGAACACAACTTAAAAAATAACATTTGCAAAAATGATTATGTGTGTCCTTTAAGAATGACAAATTAAGGCAATGTGTAAAAAAAAAAAAAAAAAATGCACTTTGAATGTATTGACTTATGCTTCCTCACAGAACGCTGCAGGCCTTTATCCCTGATTACACCAAAGACGACATCAGTTTGAACTGAGAGAAGCCGTTAAGGTGCGTCGATGTCCCAGTCGAGGATCTGTGACATCCGATTCAAAAAAGAAAAAAAAAAAAAAAAAAAAAAAAAAATGTTTTGTTCTCGTCTTTCCAGTTTTCTCTCCGCTGTTTAAAAATACATCAGCGCGGCAGGCTGCAAAACCCACGCGCTCTGATCGGGTGGCGTTTTGAAGTAAGGTAGCATGTGGGCGAAAGCAACATGTGACAGGTACACGCAGCAGACGATCAGAAGGTGCTAAGATATTTATTCTACAGACGGACTCAGTGGAGCGGGAAAGTTTTTGGGGTTGTGTTCACAGAATGTGAATGCCTCTCATCTTTCAGGCGTGTGTGCATAGCATTCAAAATGTAAAGTGTGTATGTATCCAGCCCTCTTGGATCCAGTTTGTCGCGCATCAGAATGACACCGTTACAACCAGAGACAACAGTTAAAACACTGGGAATAGAAGGACAGAGTTATACGCTGACCTGGTTGGGACCGAAACCGTAATCACGACCGGATGGCAAGATATGCAAAGCAAAGTCGTAAGAGCCAATCATCTCTTCACAAACAATAAACAGAGGAAGCATCTAGAAATGACAAAATACTTTCAAAATTCACTGCGTGAGATCTTTCTTTCTCTTTCTCTCTGGGTTACTGCACAACTCAGCGAGCAAAAGTTAAAGCAGCATTCATGTTAAAGTGAGAACAGCATGTATTAACTCTTCCAAATGAAATTTAATTCAGACAAAAAGACGCAACAATTCACTTAAAGATAAAAGCTAATTTCAACGTTTAATCTTTCTCTGATCTCTCAGTTCAACTGGCACTTTCAACAGAAAGAGACAATAAATTCACATTCTATCTAAAATGGTATTTGCATTCCAGAGGAAATCTCTCGTGGACAAATGAAATTATTTGGTCTCCGTTACGTTTGGTAACACCAACAGACAGAAGCGGTTTTGCAGTCGGTGCCTCATATTATATAAAAAAAAAAATAAAATAAAAAAAAAATAAAACAATGACTTAGAAATATAAGCATCTATCTGTAAGTGGACACAAAAAGAAAGCATGAATAAAGGACATCTTTAAAAAATAGATATCAATGCAAAGGGACACATTATAAGACAAAAGTGGTCAAAGAAGTCAAGAACAAAAAGGCCCCAAACCAGCAATCCCACGTCCCAACAATCGCTCGCATTAAACCCCTTTCCTTATATGGCACTGACCACACCAACCAACTCTGTAATAAAATAAACATCCATCAGAAAATCAACTAGTGATACAATCGCTATGGGGGCAAACAAGGTGACTTCCAAAGATCTATCCCTGTTTTACTGCATCTGTCTTCAGCGTAAAGAACATATCTTCAGCCAGGTCCTGAGGTATTAGGGGAGCAGACAGGAGAAATTTACTATAGGAAACAAAAACAGGGAAAATAATGGCACTTTTTTTTTACATTTGTAAATAGAATATAACTGTATCAATACCACTTAAAAGTTGCACAGAGAAGAGAGGAAATGACATACGCATGGCATCTCCCCCTCCCGCCATGAGTACAGAGGCTGGCCAGAAGGTTGACCGCCATTTTTTTCTAAAGCAAGATGAATGCATAAAAAAATAAAAGCAGTCTTTGATGCTCGACCTGTAAAAGGACCCGTCAGCTTTCCTCAGTTTATTGAATTGGTCACCTTACTTCCATCCATGGCTTCCCGGCTTGACAGAGGGTCTTTGTGCAACCGTGTGGCATAAATACATTTGTCCAAGGAACAAACTCAGACAACAATAATAATAATAATAAAAATCATCTCTCAAGTAGGCAACTCCGTCTTCTTTTTGGACATTTGGGTTAAAATCCGTGACGTTTGGTTTGCATTGAACATTTTCTTTCCTCGTATCAAGTGTCACTGATGAGCAGGATAAGAAACTTTTTTTTTTCTGTCTGTAGGTATGCAAGAGTGTTGGCTCTCCGTCCACAATCTGGACGGTACCAAGTGTGCTGCGATGGCCTGGCCGGGTCACGCGGCGCGGGGCTCGTGTCACCAGTTGGCTTTAACAGCTTTGACATCACTTACCAGGTTTTGAGCGAGGCAGATGCCAAAAATCTGAGGGGAGGAAAAAGAAAAAAAAAAGCCACAGGAGACATTTGACTGTAAGTCACGACTTCAATACCAAAAACAGCTGGAACTTTTATCACACTGAAAACGGATCCGAGGAGCGAATTTATCAGCAATTCAATTTAGCAGCTCGATAGAAAAACCGACGGACTCCCGGCCGACGGTCATCGACGCTCGGCATGAGCAGGGTCAGCCACAAAGGGTCTTTCCTGAAGAAGCTCACTGTTCACAGAATACTGTATACAATTATTTTTTTTTTTTTTAAAGAAAGTTAAGAAGAAAGGAATAAAAGTGTTGCATTCCTTGTGTTAAATCATTCCTGAACCAAAGACGATGTCAGAACAATCTGACCTGGGCGAAGGAGGAAAAAGCACAGGACCTTTGCTCTGTAACACTGCATTCCTTTTTTTTTTTTTATTTCTGCATAACTTTTATATTTCACTTGTAAATTATTGCCAGATAGTCTGGAGGAAGAGTGGAGGAGCACAGAATCCAAGTAGTCTGAGGACAGTGTAGCCATCTACTAGGACATCTGAGACATTTTCAGCTGAAATCTGGCTCCTTCTCTTAATTGACAATGGTATCAGTTTGACTGATGAGAGCTAACTTAGCCTGACCAAAATCCCATTGAGACTCTACGGCAGGGGTCCCCAAACTACGGCCCGCGGGCCGGAGCCGGCCCGCCTCCACATTTGGTCCGGCCCCCTGAACAATACCAGAGAGCATTCAGATTTTTTTTCATTTATTGTATTTTCCGGTTTATATGTGGATTTTTCTTCAACCACCAGGGGGCTCTTTAGCAGGAAGTGTGTCCTGTAAACTGTGGGGCGCATTGCTGCCATCTGTTGGACTTTTAGGGAACTGCTTTACTTTTATGTTATTTAAACAGTACGGTTGTTTGCTAGCAGTAGAGCAGATGAACACACGTGTCTGTTATGAACGCCACATTCCAGGTTGAATTCTTCGAAGCAACGCCTGTAAGTAGCAGCTTATACTTCAAAACGAGCCTTTATGTTAACATATGAGAAATAAATATGTTAAAGTTACATTCCCTCAATGGAATATATTACTAGTCAGTCCCAGTGACCGTTTCACTCATGGGTTTTGCCCATGTGCTTTCTGGGTAAAAATCAATCGAGAAACGCACCCCCCTGTCAACAATCTACGGCCCCCCACCAGAGAAGGGAAAAGTTATGTGGCCCTCACAGGAAAAAGTTTGGGGACCACTGCTCTACGGGGTATTGTCCAGAGAAAAATCAGAGACACTAAAATCAACACTGCAGACAAGCTGAATGTTTCTATTACACCTCAGCAGAGACCCAGGTTGATTTCCTCCATGCTACACTGCAGCCATGCAGTAGTTCGTGCGAAAGGGGCTCAGAATATTTAAGTACGTATATTATACATTAAATCGTAGGATGACACGCCTGGATTAAAGATCCAGAATTTTCTATTAGTATTATATTTTAGGGAAAACTGGATTTTTGGTTTCTATTATCTCCAAGTGATGATTATCTAAATAAACAGGAAAAAAAAATATCGAAATGTATCACGCTGTGTGTGTAATGAACGTATATACGATGTAAAAGTTTTACTTTGTGAATTGCACGACGAAACAAATTGGCCTTATAATGATATTCTAATGTATTGAGGTGCTGCTGGATACAACTTCCCAACTCTTTGGGATTGGTGTTATGGCTGCTTGTACAGCAGAGGCCTGATGTAACAGACTCTCGCCACTAAGCGGCAGTAATGACACAAAATCACAAGGCATTTAGCTTGAGTTTAAAAAAAATGAAAAAAAAAAAAAAAAAAAAAAAAAAACAGGAGCCACCTACAATGAATGTTTAAGGGGAAACAGGGAGACATTACCTGTAAAAGTGCAGTGCCAACAAAGATCCCAGCGACAACAATCAGGTTGTCCTGAAGCCACTTCTCAAACTGTCCCACACAGCCCTTGGTGTAGATGGATTTCTGCTGGTCCAGGTCCTTATATCTCTAAAAAGAAAAAACACTCAAAATGAGAATAACAAAAAAAAAACAAAAAACCTCTGCACTAACATTTTTTTAAAACAACTAGTGGAGTCAGATTTATTTAAACATCCAAACTCTGACTAACAGCTGCTCCAAACAAACACAGGAAGCATTTTGCCCAATGATGCCTTCACTGTTTAAGATGCAATACCACAGCATGAGAGCTGAGTCATACTTAATGATTTCCACACAGCTAGGACAGTTTGGAGAATATGAAACCAATGGACACACACACACACACACACACACACACACACACACACGCCTGCTGATGGCCCTGCCTGGAATGAGCAAACAGTGGGAGCCTTTTCCCTGATACCGGACAGATGGCTGTCTGGGTCATCACATTCAGCCCATGATTTACATTTAGAGAGAGAAAGCTCAAGGTGTAATTTACTGCTGCCATGACACCAAAGAGGGAGGGTAAGAATAGACGCCTCCATACAAAGCCTCCTTTGTGACTTTGTCAAGTCAACTAGGCAAACTCTTTGTTCGCCTGCAAAACCCGAAAGCTAGCTTTCGACCAATGAGGAGTCAAAAGAGGCTCCCGGCTACCAATGGGAAAGCAGGAAACACAATGTTATTCCGCCTGTGAACTTCCTGTGAAGCTATTTCGGCTCCCTGCCTTTCTTCCCCCCCCCCGTCCTCCGCGTGTCTCCTGCTCTTCCTCGCTCCCCGCCCTGTGCTTTCCTGAGGCAAGCTGCACAGGAACTCTGTGCGCATCCCTGACAGTGTCACCGGTCAGCACAAGAGAAACGGAGAAAACGAATCCGTACCAACTCTGTGCTGCGGCTTGCCTAGCAACAGCAGTCTCTCCGACTGCAGTGCAGTGAGTTGTAGCCGCCACACCCACACATGGTGGTGAAAGGGGAATGGACTGGCACAACCCACAGAGTGGCCAATTACAGAGTGGAGCTAGGGCTGCTCTTTGGGCTAAAACTGGAGCCTAATTATCCCTGTTAGAAGAACAATCTGTTATTAAAAGCGCGGAGCATGCATGGGAGTCTGTGCGATTATAAAACCTTTATATTCTCTCCATCTGCTAGGCCTGCTTCTTTTTTCTTTTCTTTTTTTTTCATATTTACAAATCTAGATTTTTGACTCAAAAATATTGAAAATCCTTATATTGCTTCTTGAAAGCAAATAATATAACACCTCAAATGACTACCTTTAACGAGTCAACTATTAGACAAGTTTAAATCGCCGTCAAGAATACAGAGAACAGGCGAGATACGAACCCTTTCAAGCCGAATGTCGTAACCACACTGTGTATTGATGATGTCCTCCTAAAGAAATTGGTGGGGGGGGAAAAAAAAGCAGAAAAAAAAGATTAATTTTAGTAATTTTGATATTGCATTTTTCGTTTTTTAACTCAAAAGTTTGACAAAGCAGAACGAGCAACAAATGACTTTGAAAGTTTTTATTTGGTATGTTTTGATCAAGGTTTTTTTGCTCCAGATGTTGATCTAACTAGCAGTTAGCTGGAATAAGATCTTCACAATATGGCAACCTTGAGTAAAAACACTAAAACTCCACGGTTTCCACCCAATTATATAACAATGACAATAATAATAAAAATGTTCTTTATCATGAGCTAATTGGTTTTAAATAAAACTGGAAAGCAACAGGTATTACCATTGCTGCTAACCTACTGAGATAATTATTGTCTGATTTAAAATGTCGTCTTTGCGTTTGATAACTTAGCTGTGTATTTAAAGTACTTGCTATGCACATTATTCAACATTTTTGTCAGCTGAAAGCTTTTATAATGGGAAATATTCCCAAACACCCAGATTAGATTGTTTTTTTTTGGTATTCTCAAGTCATTTAGGATGCTGATATCCGAGTTCCCGTATCTTTTCTGATGACAATAAATGCACATGCCTTTTTTGTGACATCTGAGCACAAATTATAAACTTTGCACCTGCAGTAATAGCAACATGGCCTCATCTGTAGATTTGACAAATAATTGCACACTCCAATCATAACTAGAGGAGACTTTTCGAGGTGTTAATGAATGACTCACGGCAGGATTTTTGATACAACAGGAGAAAGGGACTCCGCAGCGTTCTCTGCTGGGATTCCTGTCAGTGCAGTTGAAGTAGATGTTCTGGTTCCAGTCGTCAGGCCCATGAGCTCCGCAGCACATCCACTGAGAGAGCAGGAAACAACAGGCTCTGAATAAACTCCCCTTTTTCCTGATCTAAGCTCTCCAGCTCAGCTAGATAGGCAGCTTACCGGGACGGGTGGGGACTACATGGAACTCCATGAATCGACCACAGATCTAATCTCTCGTACAATACCTCATGACAGAGCTTGGAGTTTACACATAAGAACCAATTATCCAAAATTTGTCATTCTTGTAATTGGACAGCGATTAGAAAGGAATTTCAATAATAATAATTATGAGATTTTCTCCAAAAAAGGCTCTCACTGCTAAGTACTAGCCTGGTCTAGAGTCGCTTTTTTTTAAATGTAAAGCGAGGTTTCACAAGAGGATATTTATGCTTACAACATGCAGAGGAGTAATGCCTGAGGGATGGAGACAGGTTTTCACATGAATGTCAGTCAGCAGGTGAGGCAGGACTCACATATTCCTGGGTGAAGTCAATGAGATTCTGCAAGTCGATGTCATCGCGATAAGCCTTGATGTTATTATTGATGAAAAAGTTTAACTGGTCTTTGATCCAGTCCTTGAAGACAAAGGCGAGGATCCCCGCAGTCAGCTCCAGGAAGAAGATCAAGCCGAGGAACACGGAAAACTGGAGAGGACGGGACACAGAAAACAACACGTAAGCGTCACGTCACACGAGGATGAACGCATCGGATAAAAATGCGCAAACTTTTTCTTTGACGGTGCTTTGAAACAAACGAGCAGGAAAGCTCTGGCGTTCCGGCGTCTTTTATGTGGCGCCTGAACTGATGTGACAAGCAAGAGTGCAGCAACAAAGCCTGCAGTCCCTCAGGTGCCGTTACATTACCCATTTACAGTAAATGCAGGAGACGGGGCTGATGATAAAA
The DNA here is from genome assembly GCF_001443285.1 of Poecilia latipinna. Taxonomy (NCBI): domain Eukaryota; kingdom Metazoa; phylum Chordata; class Actinopteri; order Cyprinodontiformes; family Poeciliidae; genus Poecilia; species Poecilia latipinna. Next base: position 325,655 of record NW_015113495.1, read on the forward strand.
TGCACAAAAGCCACATTAGCTCCCCAGTCTGACGCCTGACTTATTGCTGCTAATGGACGTCTGCTGGAGTTAGTAGATGCTCAGAGTCGCAGCCAGCAATGAGGAAAATTAGTCTCAGTCAGTCACATGCTGTTATCGACGCAGCCTACCCCAAATAAACCACCTTAATGGTGACGCGATGGTCTTCAATATAAAAGATAAAAAGCCAAGAAGCAGTGGAAAATGAGACTCGTTTCTTTCTCGTTTCTTAATGCATTTTTTTTTTTTTTTTTGTGGATCAGAGTTTAGAACGTATTTATGATGTGTAACCAACTCGGAGCATTTGGCCTCCGGTGAGTCAAAGTGACACCTGCTACCCGGCCCCGGCGCTGGTACGAACCACACACATCTAAAGCGGGGGAGGTGTCAACTGGTTCAAATGGTGTCTGCGCCTCAGGGGCGGAGAAACGGCTTACGAATTTGAGCAGGAGGGTGTTCTCTCGGAGCGCTCCGATGCAGCCGGCGAAGCCCAGGATGAACATGACCCCTCCCACCACCATGAAGAGCCACACGGGGTCAAAGCCCCCGAGGTCGGTGATCAACGACAGATTTGACAGCACGCCCTGAGGGGAAAGAAAAGACAAAAACGTGAGCAAAGAGCAAAGACCCTGATAAAAGTCTGCATAAAAAAAAAAAAAAAAACCTTTTTAGTGTTTTGATGTTAGCATTTGAGAGGACGCCTCTACCACTTTTATGCTACCAGTTTTATTAAGTGAAGTTGCACTGTTAATAAAACACACATAATAGGCTAGAAACATGTTCAAGGATCGTGATTCTCTTCTGTGCATCTCCTCTTCATAATGAGAGATATACACAGAAACAATCACAAAGCCAAGGATAGAGTATTGTTAATTTAAACTATGAAAGAAACAGAGAAGCCGCTGCACCTGCAAAGGTGTTTGGTTAAAGCTCCTTCTTGACTTGGAACAGATTTTTATTCTGTTTCATGGTGTCACCGCCGCAGAAATCGCATTTTTACTTTTTTGCAGAGCACCAGGCGGTAATCCAAACCAAAGCGCTCGCTCTTCTCCCTCAGGCGATTAAACATGGGTGTCTGCGTTAGGGACATTTATTTAAAGTTTGCAACAGCTACACCTTTACCTAGAGTTTAGAGTGACAAAGCCATTAGGTGCTCTTGCAGTGACAGACTCATTAGTTACTGTCACTCAGCAGCGTTTTTTGCTGTAGCAGGAAATCCTTTCCTCACCGTGATGATGCTGATGCCCACAGGAAAGAAAAAAAAACAAAAAAAAAACCTGGTGTAAAACAGAGATTGTTGTATTTGGTGTTTTAACTTCCTGTCTGTGTGCTCAGCATTCAGCACACCATAGGCACATAGAAACGTAAGCTTAGCTTGTAAAGCGGTTGGGCAATAGACAACTAACGGGAAACCCAATAAACCTGAGCAAATTGTTGACGACTCATCAAAACAGAGCACGCTAAGCTAACAGAGTTGAAGCCAGACATGCAGAGTCATACCCATAAATATGGGTTTTAAAAACTATCGACACATGCACACTGTCTCCATTTCGTTGCTGTTATATTCTCTTGTGCAGACATGAACCGCTTTGCTTTCCTCTCTTTCCTTTAGCAATAAAATGTAGCAAATGTGCCCTTTACTTTAGCTATGATTCTTTTTTTTATCTTTTAAATTGATTACAGTTTTTGAGTTAGCCTAAGCAACTTGCAAGTGTGTTTAAAACCTTAAATGTTGCATGTACTTCACATAAATCAAGTTAAAACTTTTCTGAGATTATGATTTTACTCCTAAAAACGGTTTTGAATATTTTTTTTTGCCATCTCACACACCGTTACCACCACAGTGTGCCTATTTGTACTGAAGAAAATTACATGTTGCTTTATTTTAAGGTCGTATGTCAAAGTAGGGAGCCACTGGAATTAAATATAAACGAAAACACCCACTGTTTGCTTTCTTTGCCACAGTCTACAAAGAGAAGAAAAAAAAAAAAACACACATTCTCTGAAATACAACAAAAGAAATAATAATAATGAAATCCTATACCGTCAAGTTAATATGTACTGGGCAAAGGAAACGGTACATGAAACAGGCAATACTGCTTTTCTTATGTTTTTTATGTCACTTGTGGCAGAATAAACTGCCTTCATTAGAGCTTTAGCACACAGCCTTAAACAATAATGTGTCAGGCTCCAAGAACTGAGCTTGAAACTAATCACCTTAGTCACTCAGACTCAGATTCACCATTAGGCCTTTTCAGCCCCTGCAATTCATCATGCAACCTAATCCCTATAAATTATTCACGCCGCTCCACAAAGGTCCTCCAGTGCAGCGCTATTTGCACACAGTTCATGGCCACACGTTGCTAATCGGTACACACGGCCACGCCGCTGCGTCATTTACGGAGCGCACTGGTATAATTTCTTGCTAATTACTGAGCAAAGTGACTGTAAACTCAATTGGAAGAAGTTTTGGATGTTGCCACAACTCGCTGCTCATGAAAGGTTAATGGTGAAAGATGACCTCTGTGTTCTTTACTTTACTTGTGCACAGAAAAACAACAAGTGTTCAAATACGTGTTCTTCCTTTGGCGGATATTCAGACAACATGTTTGCGACTTTTGACGTCTTTGAGTCAAATCGGTGTTATTTTAATAGCTTTTTTTTTTTTTTCCCCCCTTTTTTTAGCTCAAATTTCCTGAATCAAAAACTAAATGCTGAAACTCATATCAGGAGTGCAGAACCAGATAACCAGTTTCTAAGGCTAAATGAAGATAAGCAAGATAAAAAAAAAAAAAAACCTTCAGATAATCGGCCCGTATGTATATTTTATACAATACTGCGTCCGAGCCTCAACTCGGCAGCAAATCACATCCGCAGCACGCAGAATCTTGAGGAATTTTAGTTATGCTGTGGTGATAATTTCGCAGTTTGCATTTGCGAGCGTGTGTTTATACATACCTTCTCCGCCCATGCCCACAGGCCTATACCCAAGAATGCTGCTCCTAGCAACTGTAAAACAAAGCAGACAGAAGACAGCTCCACTGTGAGAGAGGAAGAAAAAAAAAAAAAACATCCTAAACATGTAACAATTAAGAATGCATGAATCAGATTTGACTAGAAATAAATGCAGGGCATTATGTGCAGCATTTCAGTTGGGGAAGAGTTTCATAAAACACTCGTTTATCAGGTCTGTTGTGGGATCGGCGTAATTTACAGGCATGTCTCTAAGGTAAAGGGAAGCGGACAGAACAACTGCCTTCAGCACTTTTTAACTACGTTAAAACAGATTTATTCATGTCGCTCCCTCCCGAAGCAGCTTTGGAAACTCATGTTTTCTGCTATCAAGGCAGTAAGAAGTAATTGGAGAATTGTCTGGTTTGAAATGATTAACATCTTCCTAAAATTTGCAAATGCATTATGTACAGATTATATAGGAAAAAAAAAAAAAAAAAAAAACTGGAGAAAAAAAAAAAAAAAGCCATTGCAGCCAAACATGTCATTATCCTATTTCATGAACCCCTCTGGTGCTTTCCATAACATTTTCTTATCAGCAGTGAGTCATTGTGCAGCTTCGCAGTCCTGGACACAAGTCTGAACTTAAAACTTGAATAAGATAAAAACTGCTTCGAGGGCAAAATAAGTATTTTTAGTTACAAAACTACATTTTTTTGTTGTTGTTTTGTTTTACTTTTACACCACATAGAGCCACATGCACAAAACAAAACTACAGTCGCAGTTCTGTTTTGCACATCCACCCACATGCTCGCCTCTGCCTATGTGAATGATGCTGACAGGGGGGTGGGGGTGGAGGGGGGGTCGCTGTGAGAAAACAAAACATATGGTTTTAAGCAGGACTTTTAGCGTTAGACTTCCTTTGTTATGCGTTTCAATATCGCAAGAATGACAAATATTGCACCGGCACTGTGGCTCTCTCCATCACTTTAACAGGCCTGTCAGACCGGAGCCAAAGTGAGCCACGTATGAATGATTGAATGCCACCGCTTTAACAAATAAAGCCATAAACGCTGCGTGTCTCGTGTCTGAAAAAGTGATTTTAAGGTGCTTTACGTCTCTTGTTAGAAGAGGGAATCATTGCAACTGGAGGGTGTTTTCCCCCCATCCCCCGAAGCTTTAAGGCTCTGCGAGTATGTACTTTAAGGCTTGATCATTTGACTGTTAAGCAAAAACCTTGGAGTCCTGCTTCGCCAACATTTGAAAGAAAGCAGCAAAAGAAACTCAAAACTTACTTGACCACTTTATTCTATCAAATTTAGACAAACATTAAGCCTGTGTTTACAGAGTATGCAAAGCAGACGTCACAGTAAGTACTTGTGTGTTATTGTTTCCCCCCCCCCCCACTCATCTGCAGAGTGGCCACAGAACGGCGTTCATACAAAGCCGATTCTTTGCCCCCCGTAAAGCAGCAGCTATCAGATATTTTACCAAATAACTCCTTGATTAATCTGGCACATCAATGTACATGTGTCACATAAGGTTCTTCTTGAGTTTCCCTTCTTAAATCGACAACAACAGTTGTGTCTGGGGCTGAGCTGCAGTGTGTGTGCATGATGACTCAGAAAGACACATCTACTTGTTTTACCATTGAAGATGAGTTAGGTCAGCAAGTAAGACTCGCTCAAGACGCCAAGATGTCGCAATCTGCAAACTGGCTGCTGATTGTCAGAGTTTTGCACTAAATCGATTGAAGTTTGTGTAAGCTACAGGTGAAACGTATCTAAGTTTCAGTTTACAGTTCCTTTGTGTGAAGCCAGTATGAGCTCTGTGGGTTTTTGTGGTAGTTATTTGCTGCATAAGCAGACTATGCTTTCATAGTTCACCTTAAGGTATAAATTAATATTACAAGACCACTGCTGAATAAATGTTAACAAAACAGAAGAAGAGTTTTGCATTAGGGTTGAGAAACTGTAAAAAACAATCGCAGTTTGGATATCTTGCGCAAATCCTGTAGTTGCTAAAGCCAAGAAAGGTTACTTTGTTTATTTGGTTGTATACCATGATCTATACAAATTTAATTTATGGATTTTTGTTTTTCGGAAAAATCTGGAAAAAAAAAAAAAAAAAAGAAAAATCAGAAATATTTGAAAACTTCTGAATCACAATTATAGCCAAATATGTAACACATAGGTACACTTAAAATAAGTTAATTTACCTTGAAGTTTATTGAACAGAGTAAAGAAAAAAAAACTGATGCTGACCTATGGGTTTAAAACAATAAAAAGTATTTTAAACCAATGATAGCCGTAGCATGTTTGGGTGGATATGGTAGTTGCGTAACAGTTCTAGTGAAGGGTGTGGTGGCGCCAGATTTAGAGAGGAAGTGACAGCCAGGAAGAGCCAGGATACACAGGCAGATACCAGGTAGCAGGGATTAGATTGACAGATCAGAGGCTTTACTGTTTTTAACACGCGGCGACCTGCAGCAGGTTTAAGTCAGACTGTGACCGGGAAAGCAGCACAAAACGCTCATCACACAGCACCAACTCACACTTAACCTTGTTCGACTTAAGAGGTTCAAAAAAAGAAAAGAAGAAGAGAGAGGCAATTTTACTCAGTATAAGTTAGATAATAGTAAAAAAAAACTCTAAGGTGTACTTGGGATTCGAAAAAGAAAAAAAAAAAAAAACTGGTTAAAGCCATAGGAGGAGGAAACAAGATTGTCTGATACAGCCTTTCTGTGTGGTTTCTGCATGTTCTTCCTGTATCTGCAAGGGGATTTCTCATAGAGCTTCACTTCTTCCTGGTTGCTTGTTCCAGCCCTGCTCAGATCCACCTGTTCAAATTCCTTCACTCACAGCATCATTAACATATTTAGCATTACGGCAGCGCAAACTCAGGAAAAATAAGTAACTGCGAAGTTACAGCATGAACGTTAAGCTCTACTGGAGACAAGACACCCACATTTTTCTAACCAACTGACCAGGCAAGAAGTTACCAGTATGCAGTGCATTTATGCACAGCACTTGAAATATGGAGTCCTGTGACATATAGTGCCCAGGGGGTCAAACCGATATTGTGATGACAACTGCAATTCTATACACTGTGCACCTCGATTACAACTGTGGTTTCACAGAGACGCTTTGCAGTTGCAAGACAAAAACAAGGGTGAGTCTTAGTTTAGAAAATAATAAGACAGACAGACAAAAGAAAAAAAATAAATAAATGCCCAGGCGGGGCATAAAAGCAGAAAAAATGTTGGAGAATTTTACAGGGCAATGGAGCAAAGTCCATCCAGTAGATTGTGAACACACAGATTGTGCTCCACCTTAACAAGTAGAAACATTAAACAGGAATGAAGCTAATCATATTCAAAGCTGTTTTGTGTTGTTTTTTTCCAGTGATTTTTTTTTTCCTCCCAAGTTTGCATGAATCACAACAAAAGCATGAAAAGAAAAAAAAAAAAAAAAAAAAAAAAAACCTGAGGATAATTATATCACCTCACCCCTGTCGTAACACTAGAGCAAGTTCTGCAGAATCACGACAAAAGACATGCAAGTTCAGGCAGACGTGATATAAGTCTGTGGTATGGAAACCAACGTAAAACTTTGTTCAGCGTACAACACTATACCTGTCTTACCACAAGGTTTTTACCTTGCCTGCAGATTCGAATGGATAACCAAACAAAAGATAATCAGGGGGAAAAAGTCAATTTAGCAATGCAGGTTTTGCTAATTTATATATTATTTCACACAATTTTTCTAAGTAAAAATAAAGCTGAAGTCATTTAAGAAAGTAATCATTATTCTCGCTGGACCACTCATCACTCCATCTGCCACTTGTGCTGTAGACCTTGGTCAGCTAACGGAAAAGCATTTTATTTTTTTTTTCACTTTTCTAAATGTACAATTTTAAGATTTCTTAAGCAAACGTTTGTGCAATTACTAACACTGAGCAGGAGCACAGAGTCTTGGGGTCATAGCCTCCAAATTAGAAAGCCAATTTTTAGGCAGGCATTAGTATTGTCTGCTTTTCAGTCATGCAGATTTAGCACAAATTACTCTAATGTTAACTCTTAAGGATATATTCAGCCCTTCATTGTGACTGGTTTTGGTGTTTCTCGTAGACCTCCCCAGCCGACAATTGATATTATTCTCTTCAAAGGGAAGAACTGAATAAAACACCTGTTAAGGTGTCCCCTTTTTCTGAATTTTGATCAGTTACATAGTTAACAAGTAACACTTTGAGAACCACTTTCAAAGTGGACCGAGGTTTGAACAGAACTAAAACCAAAATGGTGTTTGCTCGAACCACGTCTCAGCAAAACGTGCGTTATCATAAGGACAGAGCCTAGCACACCCTCACAATTCCAGTAGCCAGTTCTGGTTATAGGTAAGTGCCAACACTCTTTGCTTTTCAAGGCCTATCTGCAAATCAAACGTACCTCGCGGCACAGAAAGGTTGGGATTGAAAGGAATTCAAATGAATGGAACAAATGAAAGCAATCTGAACCTGCTTTTGAGCTTTGCCCACATTACTTCCTTTTATCAAACTTTCCCAGAGTGTAATGTGAGCCCCTGAGGTTAAATTTAGGTCAGAAAGACTAAGACACTACAGCACTACTGCTACTGGAAGACAACAGTTCTCCTTATTGATTGTTATGGCAGTCTTTTTTTTTTTTTTTTTCCTTTAATCACCTCTTAACAGTTTGGAAATGAATGCAAGCAAGCAGGAAAAGCAGTTTTTTTCTAATCCATTTAAAAATTAGACTGAGTCTTTGAATTTTTATCCTCCAACTCTGCTGTAGGAAGTTTGGATCTCATTTGTCATTCTATTTTTATCACTGTACCTTTGTACTTGATCACAGAACAAATAAACCCCTGGAACAAGATGTTTCTGTAACAGCTTTCTTATTCGGCTTTGAGGATCGTTTCCAGAAAGTTCTGACTAATGCTGGTGTCAGAAGCTTGTCTTCCATGAGGACAGAGATTCTCAGCACATGAAAAGATTCCTCATTGAGCAAAGTCATCTTTTACCTCAACCAACTTTAAGACATGTCTCCAACCACTTTGAAACTCACACTTATCTAAACGACCTGTCTGACTCAATAAAATGCACTTAAAGATTTTTAAAGTTTGCTTGTTTTTTTTTGTGTTTTTTTTACCAGAGCATACCTATACAGAAGGCGTCAAATGTCAGATTAAAGTTAAAAATTCTCTGAACAGGAAAAGCTTTTTTTTTGTTTTTTTTTTACAAAGATTTATATCTTCAGTTTTGCTAAAAACTGCTGTCATGTAACAGTTGGCACACACTGTGTGACCTGTAGAGATCACAATGTACGAGCTTGATACTGTGAGAAACTGATACTAACCTGAGTAACACTTTATTATGCAAGATTTAGTACATGAGAGATTTATTCAATTCTTGCTCTAGCGCCACAACTAATGAGTAGAAAGCAAGCTCTAAAACTGGAGTTGGTACAGTTTTTGGCAAAGGTATTCACACCCTTGATATACATGTATATTTTTACATTTGGTCTCATTACAACCACAATCTTTGAAGAATTTTAGTTAGATTTTCTAAGGAAACAATTTCATATGTAGACCCAATATATTGTTTGGTGTGGATTTGCATCCATTCATGTTTAACCCCTGAATAAATTCCATGTGATTTGTAACTATACCCCATTTGCATTTAAAGTAAATACAAAATAAATACAGCTGTCCGGTGAAGACTTCAGATTTGCTAGAAAACATTAGTGAACAATCACCCTCATCAAGACGACCGAGGAACAAAGCAGACAGGTAAGATGTCAAGTTGTGGAGAAGTTTAAAGTGAATAGTTAGGTTTTCAGCCGTTCAAATCCATCGTCTGAAAACTGAAAAGCATATGGAAAAGCAGAAAAAGACGTTGTACCGACTTGTTAAGCAAAGAGAGTATCAGAGATATAGCCAGCAGGATTACAGTGACTCTGACGAGGCTGGACTGATCCACACGTCACATTGCTGAAAGCCATAAGATGTTTCAGTTTAGGGATACAACTAGCATGCCAGCTAAAACTGAACTTCTTTGACCACAAATGCAAAGCTCTACATGTGGTGGAAAACTAACCCTGCACCTCACGCTCACTGTTTATTTATAAAACCACCTGTGCTATTTGTACCCACGTCACACACTTGAAATAGTTCATCAACCAACAAAATATTTACGCACGGAGTAGTAATGTGATGAGGCTGTACAGATACACAAAGTATCTTGAATTACATCCTGCTCCGAAGAGTTCACTTGAGACCGGATCGGCTCAGGTAAATGTTAATACCGGGGGCGAACAGATTCAGCTCTAAATTGGTCTTGACGGGTTTGTTCCCAAACAAATGCATTCACACGTGTCCCTCGATGGCCTTCCACCTGCGGGGGATCATCCGATGCGCACCGTGGCGTCAACTGTGAAACACACAATGTGGAGCTGCCTAATGGCACTCTGCATCCAACCAATTCGGTAACTTGGTTACAGCTTAACAAGCTCTTAATTACAGCATGCAGAGCTTCCACACATTTCAGCAGCTCAGGCAGAAAATGTGATTAATTAAATAGATGTGAGGAATGCATCTATTCGAGGGACGAGAGAAGGTGTGTTGTTTTCCGGCATGAATGTCTGGCTGTCCGGGACAAGCTCGGGGGAGAGGAGAAAATTCACTGAGGAAAGCAGCACTAGCGTAAACCCAGCAGAGTATTTGTGGGCCTTACAATCATTCTCTCTCAATTTAGGCAGTGTTTTCAAGCTTGACAAGATCGCTATGAGAAAAACAAATGGACTGATTTAAGAAGAATAACCTCCCGTCTCTATCTATTTGAGCAATGCACGAGTCTGTCTATCAAAATCCGGCTCCGCAGCTCACGTACAAGTGGGAAACATCTTCTTGTTATTATCAACGGAAACAGCCAGCGAGCTGGAACTTGTTCCATAGTTTCACACAAACCGCCGATACGAGCCTGTTGCCTTGGCCTGAGTGTCAAACTGAAAGAACGCAATATGAGTCAAACACAGCACCACGGCCCTCTGACTCAATATTTCCCCGCTTGAATCCCCAATCCATTCGAATTACAAAGCGCTTTCATCTCAAGCAAATTACTGCACATTCACACACTTTTTTTTTTTTTTTTCTACGTAAGACTTCAGCTCAGGGGATGTTTATCTAGTTCATATTACTTCAGTTTTACATAATGCAAGTGTGTCAGAATTCCTCGGTTTTTAAGGTCTTGAGGTGCGGGTAGGCGATGACGAACAGGAAGAGAGCTGCGTTCCATATATTTAATGAGCCAATTAGAACATATGCATAATGGATGAAAACAAGAGCCTCACAAACCACCAGTGCCTCCCTTTCAAGCCGGTCTTTGTTCTTACCATCGCCTCTTTGTGAATTCGAGGGTTTGCGAGTGCAGAAAAGACAATGCTGTCAAGCAAAGCCGAACACTATGGCTGCGCAGACTTTTAAAGGAGATGTTTGAAAAGAGGCAGAGCTGTGTAGTATTCAGGCCGTGTGGCCTTTTCTTTACAACTGCGTGTGGGAAGATCCTCCGGGGCAGACAGACACACCATTACTTCACCCACAGACATTATACCACACCACGCTGCACAGAGGCGATGCGGGGGGGTTTGAGGAAGGGAGTGGTGAGTCAACCTAAACAGAGAAACTTTTCACGATCAGGAGGGATAAAGATGGTGGACTTAAGGAGTTATCCCATCACTCAGATTGATAGTAGCAACACCTAGAAATATATTAAACAATCAGAAACAAATACTTACTTAATTAGCTTATTTCTTTTTAAAAACATTGGTATTGTTACCCAAGACCTTCCAAACCACAATACTGCCTCTCCTAGGGGTAACAAACTGTAAAACCTAAATCAGAACAGTCACGGTTAGTACAAGCTTATGCGTTACATGATTAGTGGCTGATTAAAAGAGGCATTCTCGAGCCACTTTACTAGGTACACCTCTTCAGTTGCTTGTTAAATATCAACTCAACCACTCATCTCAGAAGGTTTAGGCATCTAGACGTAGTGAAGATGACTTGCAAACGATCAAACCATGACTCAAAATGAGGCAGAAAGAGGATGCAATGACTTTGTTGGCGCCAGACGAGCTGGTCTGAGTATTTCAGAAATTGCTGATGTGCTGGATTTTTTTTTTTTTATTGACATACAACCATCTCGAGTTTACAGAGAATTGTCTAAGTAAGAAAAAAATATCTAGTGACCAACAGTTGTGTCAACAAAAATGTCTTACTGACGTCAAGTGTCAGAGGGCAAGCGGAAGACTGATTCAGCATTACAAAAAAGCAACACTGGTTGTTTGCAATAAAGGCTGCCCGAATACCGTCTCTGAATCGCCAGAAAACCATACTGGCTGCAACTGGGCTTTCAGCTAAAAACAGGAAACTGTGGCTGCACTTTCCACAGACCTCCAAAAGTGAACAATAACAGAGTGGAAAAAAATTGCGTGGTCCCATGAATGTCGGGGCACTTTAGTACAAAAGTTAACCTGAAAAATTAACCTGAGCTGCAGCCCAGGTTAATTTTGTTGTTGACACTGTCCATCCCTTTAAACCCACAGTACCCATCTTCTTATGGCTATTTTATGGATATTTTACAGGCATTTCCCGAAGATAACACAACCAACTCCAACTCTGTGCAAACTGGTACACTGAACATGACAATGAGCTCAATGTACTCCAATGGCCTGCACAGTCACCAGATGACAACTCAATAAGGAAACTTTAGGATGTAGCACAATGGGAGATTAGTATTACGAATGTGCAGCCAATAAACTTGCAGAAAGTATGTGATGTCATCATCTCATACCAAAATCTCAGAGGAATGTTTCTGACACCTTGTTGAGTTTGTCATGAAGATTCAACGCAGCTCTGAAGGCAAAACGGGTTGCTACCAGGTTGCTAGGTCAACCTGGTACTATCAGTGTATTGTATTAAACTACACAAATGCATGTTCTTACAGACAAAATCAACCACTTATTAGATTAAAAAAATATGTATAAAATAAACTTCAACCAACAAAACGAGAGGTAAGAACAACAAGCTAACTTTACTTTAAGATATTACTTTTTATCTTAAAGTAAAGTTGAAATTAGGAAAACCCAAACAAATTACCAAGCTCTTCCTTTCATAAATGGGAAACATTTTGACTTCAGAGTTAATTTACATTAGTCATTCACTTGGTGACATAAGTCACCAAATGAAAATACGCTCAGGATAGAGAAAGTAGTGAGAAAAAAACAGAGAATGTGCTAAATAAGCTATAACAATGCTACTGGGTTTATCTTAAAAGTTTTAAGTCATTTCATTGTCATTGTATTGAACTTAAAAAAAATGTTCCACCTGAATCAGAACAATCAAGCTCAGTAGCTTATCGGTTATGTAAGGAAGCATTAATTAGACAAATCAGAACAGCAACTGGCATAAAAGACAAATTAAATGCTTTTAAATATAGAATAAATGAATTAACACATACAATAATAATATAAATCAAACATGAAAAAACATTTGTTCCACACCAACGGTCGTTAAGTTGAGGTAGCTTTACATTGATATAACTTTTTTTCTCAATCCAGAGACATTTAATACTGATAAAGTGAAAGTAAACGCCAAAACTCATTGAACTTACCCAGAATATAATGTTAAATCCAAATAAGAAGTATTTAACGCAGCAGCTGACTTCGGCTCCCTTTAGGTGACGGTGTTTTCTACTCATTCTTCCGAGGGATAGTAACGACGGCTATCTGGGAAGCTAAAGTAACCTACAGGGATAGGTACTTCGAAAGCTCAGCTAAAGCCGCAGTTCCCGAACTACTCCCATTGAGGTTTGTTGTCTCCATTAGCTGGACGAAACACAGTTTACTTACCGGGGTCCACCGGGCTAACCAAATCAAACATAAGTCACTTGTTATCGTTCTCTTACTTGCTAGGCCAGCTAGCTCGGAACTTCTACAGTTAGCGTTAGCGGCTAACAACAACAATTCGGAAACACCTAACTAAGGCACAGACATCCATCTGCAGTTCTTCTGACATTCAACGAAAAAAAAGGCTTTTTATTTCTAAAAACAAAAACAAAAAACACAGAGATAGTGTTAAAGCAGGTAACTTCTCAGCTCGACGTCCCTAATGTTATCTCGCCTACTCCATCGGTGCTAATAAGAGCCTTCATCTTTGTTTTCTTTTTTTTTTTTTTTCCAGGGAAGCAAGCCCTTGCTGTCAAACGACAAAACCCACTGTGTTTGGCTTGTGGCCCTTTTCACCTCAAGAGCGGCCTCTTGTGTCGTCAATGAAGGTTTTTTTTTTTTTTTTTCTCGCTGAATTGAGACAAAATGTTCTTCTGGTTTATAATCTAATATTGCAGCATTGTATTGATCAGGTAAAGAAAAAGTGATTCATTAAAGATTAACACATTGCAGGCATAATACGGAACTAATTCAAATGTCACAAGAACACACATCCTCTGTTACTATAGTAGTAACATAATTTCTAACCATGTTATTTATCATTCATGCCCTTTCAGTTATAGTGGTAGTAAAATTATGTTTCTGCAACAAAAAAGGTGAGTACAGGGCCACATGTAGAAAGTTTCCAAAAGGTCGATGGAATGGTGGCCATCATGTTGGGGTGGCACATCAAAACAAACTAGACAAAACAGAATTTCAATAGTTTTGTAATGCTCTCCTCATTATTAAATTTATCGAGTGTCATTCTACAAAAAGTGCTTTGAATTAAATAAATTCATTGAAACATCCACCCTCCTATCTAAAATTCTAGTGAATTAATGATAAATCTTATGCTTAATATACATTTATTCCCAAAATTATTCATACGCCAGGCAGACTTTATATTTTCAACTGTTTCCATTAGGCTAAATACTTTATTTCCAATGGAAAATGACACAGACAACTTGTAAAACGGTAAGACAACGTAAAAAGGTATCAGTTTTGAAAATGATATGGTTTTATTTAAATGCTAAGAGAGGAATGGAATGAGAATTTTTTTTATCCCTCTCTACAAATCAATGGGAAAATAATATCTTCCTAAAAGTCTTTAAGGTTGGAAGGTCCCCCTTTCATCACTAATCTTTAGCTTTCTTACCAAGGAATTAAAGTTGGGACTTTAATGTATTTTGTTGTGACATTCTTTTGACACGTTTGGGATTATTTTTCTGCACATACTAACAATATTTGAATTTAACATTTATACTTGTATCTATTGATTCTCCTCTTCACATTTGTCATAACAGGACATGAACACATGTAAAAAATATATATAATAAAAGCAAATGTGCATGTGCACAATTAACAATTACCTGCCAAGGTACTGCCAGTAAGTCAGATTCACACTCTGTTTTGAACAATCTGGAAAACTATCCAGTTTAATTTTAGCATATGATGTGGAAAATTTTGCATTTCTGAAAAAATGCAAAAATGTTTAGACAGAGTTTTGATAGTAACATGTCAGTATATTAAGATTTGAAATACAGTATAATCTCATTTGAGAAAAAGTACCATATATAACTTTTGGTTTGTTTATTTAGTTAATTTCTTACTTATTGCCTTTTTTATAATCTGCTTTTGCAGCTTTCGTTTTGGTTTACCATACTGTAAAAAATACAAACTGTAACTATTTTAAAAAACAACAACAAAACAATTAGCTTGCATGACAAAAAAAAAAAAAAAAAAAGTTGAAAGTTGCAAAAAAAATCTAGATTTTTTTTTTAATTTGTGGAAAATTTGTACATTTTGTAATGAGAAATGCTCAGATATTTGAATAAACACAAATATTGGTTTGACCAGATTTTTTTTACTCCAGCAACAAAGAGAATATGACGCTCTAAAAAATTAGACTTATTTAAGTATATTTTCTCATATCCCTAATGTCTAATGGCCACACTTTAAAATGACACTTTGTTAGAAAGGAAGTAGATAATGTTGAATATTAAAGCTCGTGAAATGCTCAGAGTAGTGTAGACAAATTTGAACTTCAGTCTGAAGTCCTACAGATGGCAGTCTTTGAATCTGGTTTAAGTTTTCTTTTCAACTCTGGATTCTGGTGTTGGGGACATGCCACTCCCCAAATCGTTTGCTACAAACATGGTGAATTGACAGTGAACTCAGCTCTAAGCTATAAAGCCAAAGAAATGAGTCTTTACACTCTCATGAGGTGGGCCATTATTGATTTTTTGGCTTTATTTAATGAAAAAAAGTTCATGTAGCTTACTTCAGTTATCAGATTTATGTGGAAATAAAATAGAAAGGGATTTTCAAATCATAGACACTGCAGTATTTGTAAAATGTCCTAACATATTACACCATTATTTCATAACACTGTTATCATTTATGCTAGGTTATTCCATGCTTTTGATGAGAATCCACTTGGGAGCTGGAATCTGACCGTGGTCTTGAGTAGTTATATAAATATATACACAATTTTTCAAAACATAATACACTGTTTGATTTCTTTTCAGGATGGTTTTAATAGTTTTACATTAGAAAAGTGAAATAAGCTCTAGAGTCTTCAAATTAATTTTAAATATTGTATAATTTGTAATTAAAACTAAGCATAAATGGTTGGAAAATAACAATTCTACTGCCTACAGGGCAACCCGTGACGCAATGACTTACAAATTCTCTAATATATTTTATGATGTTTGCAGGTAAATCATTTCAGTCAGTTTGAGGTGTGGACTGACTGAAAGGACTACAACACCTTTAATCATTGTTTTTTTTATCTTTCTATTCTGTTTTAATAATTATTCTTAATCTTATGGTCATTTATTAAGCAGAGTAGTTAGTTAACTCTGTGCCTGCAAGATGCCATAATCCTGAAACTTGAAAATAAACCCAAATTGTTAAACTCCATTACTGTGCCTGACAGATACTAGGAAGTATTTTCACACAGTTCTGGGTTTTCTCAGAATATGAAGCTGTGTGTTGTGGAAGCAAATCTCCACTTTGGCATCAGTCCAAATAACTCCACTAATATTGCAAGCTTGAGCTACGCTTGTACAAAGAAGAGGCATCATATTTTGGTAAGCTTTTAAGATAATCATATGTTTAATGTACTATTTTCTTTTCACCTGCATAGTTGCAAAGCTTCTTTAGCTTTTATTACATTTATTGATAGAGCAGGTAAAGTTCACTGCTGTTATCTTTCTTTTATAACGTAATAATCTGACTAAGAAGCCATTGCTGCTAAGAACATAATGTTCTCACCCCAATGATTAAACACATCTTTAAACTCCTACTTACCCTCTTATTTCTTATGAGTGGATGTTCTCAGGTACTACTACTGTGCTGTGAATCATGGTGTGCAAAGTCATGTGTCAATGCATTTAAAGGAAATGAAACAAATTGCACGTTTTCAACAGACGTTTTATTGTGCATCAGTTTATTAATTGTGTTATGATATAAAACGAGTTGAATTAAAGAAACGCAGTGACACAGTCAGGTAGCCATACAACCTATAAGCAAACTTAAACAGGTCATGGTGTGTTTTCTTGGTATCTGTTCGAGGATGTGTGCAGGCTGCCCAGAGGTGACCTCGGCTGAAATCTATCCTTGACAGTGATAGGCTCAATCCTGCTGAAGGAGCAAGGACACCAAGGAGCAGAAGTTGCTGTCACTCAAAAGATACACAGAGTAAATATTTAGCAATGTGCTGATGCTTTCAGCCTGTGAGTCAGCGAACGAAAAAGCAATCTGTTGTTCTGTTGCAGGACCAGACAAGGTGGACAGGGTTACACTTCCTGAAGCAGAAACATAACTCTGGGAGCATTTACATTTGCAACTAATCGCCAGCTTCACCCTAACATGCAGCATTGTCCAGGACTGGTTGAAGTTCTATAGTAAGACATTTATTTGCCTTTTGTTTTAGCAACTCAAGCTTTTAATGACAATTTTGCCTGTACAATGAAATGATCACAAGTGCATTCAAGTATAAAAAGAAACTTTACAAGTTACTAAAAATGTACATGAGGCTATCATATGCGGCTGAAATATAATTCATCCTTTCCCTTCTCGCTCGCAACTCAACTCGGTTTCAAACGTGCTTCTGTCCTTTTCGCCATGGATTTTAATCATGTTTCTCCGTCTCCACTTGTCTGACATACACTTTTGCCTCTAAACCTTTTTCAAACAGACTCAAATATTTTAATCCGTTCCACATCAAAGATCCTACTAATATGGACTAAAGAGCAATAAGTACTGGTGATAGCAAAGGAAACATGAAGAAAATATTCTGAGAAAGTTTTTAAAGCGTTTCACCATACTCGATTAGACTTTACTTCCACGTCTTTTCTTTTCAATACACTCCACTTTTCTGTGCTTCCTTCTAAGAAGCAGACATTCACTTATTTCAGTATTTCATAAAACGTATGTACATGTCAGCTGGTTATCGCACTGTATAAATTGTCCATTGGATTTCATGTAAAGTTTGAGTGTAGTTTAGTCAAGAATGACAATGTGGACATTATGAAAGAAAGTTTTAGAAACTTAGAGTAACTTGTTAAACAAGTCGTTGGCCTTCATAGAGCTCACCTTTTGTCACACTACAATCATAAACATTAATGTGTAAAGAGAATTAAATCGTTATGCTTTCATGGATGGGCCTATGTGTTTCAGAAGATTAATCCTGCACATTAACCTAAGCAAATCCTCCGTAGGGATGATTTTACTCAGCGGAAATGGAATTTTGTCTTAGTTCCTATGAAGATGCATGAAGCTAAATATGGGCCGTACAAGAAGAAAACCATTTAGAGGCTACAAAAGACTTCAGACTAGGGAAATTCACCTGGCAGCAGGACATCAATAAACACAACCAGAGCTACAATAGAATGGTTTAGATCTAAAGATGTTCATAGTAATTATGGCTCAGTCAAAGTCCAGATCCAAAGTCAACTGAGAAAATGTGACTGAAAATTTGAAGCTCTAAATACAACTTAACTGAGCTTGAGCCTTTTTGCAAAGAAGAAGAACCAATGTTTATCGGCGCCAGACAGAAACGCTCTCCAAAAGTCCATGCAAATATAGTTGCAGTAAAATGTGATTCTAGAAAGTCACACGGGGTCCTAAATATAAATGCACATTTTGTTTTTTGTTTTTAGTTCCTGTTTCAATTTGAAAACCACCATGAACCATTTAAAGTTCTAAAATTACACTAAAACACATTAGGGTTTGTGATTGAAGCATGGTAAAAAATGAAAATGATGAAGAGACCTGAAGATAACGCGCAGTACAGAAGAAATGAAATGCAACTGTAAAATGTGATCATTGCATGCAGTGTACTATTACAAAACATCAATAATGCTTTAACTAAAGCAGCGAAATGCCCACTAAGCTAAATGTTATTACTAATTTGATGTGCCTGTTTAATACCTGAAGTCTCTTCTTGCTATGCCTTTTCTCAGACCAGTCAGTATAATTAATGTAGTAATGACTGTGCAGGTGTGTTTGTTTTAAAAGTATAGTAGAGGCTATTTAAAACCTTTACTTATTTTTTGAGCACTTTTTGGTATGTCAGAAGCGTACAAGCCACAGCAACTGTGTTTCATAAAAAACTTGTTCTTGTCAGTGCATACAAGGAATGTGAGCCCCGTGGAAACCTAAAACTATTTTAATATAACATTTACTATGATTTAGGTCCAACAATTAGCTTCACTGAAATTTAAGGCAACTCAGTCCAAAACTCAAATTATCTTCCAAGGCCAAACAAGGGTCTATGAATGCTGAGATCCTGTTTTAATTGAACATCCAGTAGTTTAACAATCTCACAGGTCAGTGGAGACAGTACTTCTTTTGACCCGCAGGCTGCCGCCCCAACCACGGGGGCAGGTGTTGTAGGAATGTAGGCCAGGCGACCTGAGGCCCGAGTCCTCGGACTCAACAGAGGCATCGGAGTCGGTCAGAGAACGGGTGTTGTAGAGCCTTACGGGCGAGCAGATTCTCTGAGTCGGGGTGACAGGAGGGCTGGTGAAGGTGGGAGACTGTGCACCCAAGGACCTCTGCTGGAAGGGGCTAATTGGTGGTTTTTGCCAGTCGTTTTGAGAGTTTCCCACAGGTGAAATGGGGAGGCCGTGACTGCTCGGTGCTCCAGGGGAGGGGCTGTTTTTACGTTTGGCTGCATTTATAATATTCTTTGCAAGGAGACGGTGATTTGCTTTTGAGTCTAGGTTGTTAACAATCTGGGACGTGCAGCGATTGTCTTTTTGTTGTCGCGGAGGGGAGGCAGCGGCCGTTGTGTGCAGAGGATTAGTGGAATGAAAGGATGAGCTGCTTTGAAACAGTGCAGGTGATTGGGAGCGGGGGCTCCATGGAGGGCAGACAGGAGATGTGGCTGCAAATATTTGCAGCGGTCTGGATGGGGAGACAGAGACAGCGGAGGATTGATTATTCTGGCTTACAGAAGGCGACTGGCATCTTGATCCCCAAGGAGGAGTTTGGGAAGGTCTGGATGTAGGACCAGGGGAAAAGGTGGAAGATTGGGTATTCTGACTCACTGCCGGGGATTGGCACCTTGATCCCCAGGGAGGGGAGATTGTAGAAGTGGCGACAGATGTGATGGAGGGCCTGGACACGGAGAAAGCCGAAGCAGTGGAGGTCTTGTTATTATTGCTCACAGATGGGGACTGGCATCTTGAACCCCAAGGAGGAGAAATAGGATAATGGGTTTTAGAGTTTTCAGACGGTTTGGAAAAAGGAATGGAGGCAGAAGTGAAGGACTGGCTGACAGCTGGGGACTGACATCTGGAGCCCCAAGGTGGAGAGCATGGAGAAATGACTGTAGCTGCTTGGGAGGGCCTGGATGCAGAAGTGGAATTAACAGAGGAAAACTGGCTATTCTGACTGGATATAAAAGACTGGGATCTTGCATTACTGGACAAATTGACAGGAGACGTGACAGAACGGATGAATCCACTGGTGGTGGTTGGTGACTGGCTTGTTTGAGAGCTGGAGATCCATGTTCTAGCTGCTTGGTTTGCCGGGCTGTTGAAGCGTCTGGTTAGGCTGGGTGTACTGGTTGCGGTGGGTGTTTCACCAGTAATTTCAACAGGGGATGACTCCTCTAATTCCTGTTGGAACATAGCATATGGTTCTGCTTTAGTACATGTAAAAGACAAAAACATCCATAAAGCAAAATCTTTCAGATTGCAGATTTAAGACTAGCAAATCCTTTTTATGGGAATTTCAAGTTTTTTTTTTTTTTTTTTTTTTTTTTTTTGTGAGATATGATCATTATAGGATGTTCTCTAACTGACCATGGTGACACAACACACAGGTTAAATAATCAGAAAAGTACAAATGTTTTAACAGGTTTAAATTTGTTTTCATTTGGAGCTTCAGTTGCATGCCCACCACCTTTTAGCATTCCCGCCCTGTACAAGTGTTTCTTCAGTAAGCCTACCCATTAGCACAAGTAGGTCTAGTGTTTAGTGTCTCTCTCAGGTTACTGTCATTTGGTCCTCCTGAGGTAGTTACCCTTTGCGGGGATATGAAATTACTCAACTGAAGCAAAGGTTGCAGTTCATCATATGTCCTGCCAATTAAGAACCAGCTATGTATGCTCAGGATGATAATATGTCAGAAGGGTGTTGTGTTGTAATTCAAAGTGCAAGTATCTTCATGTCAATGTCATGGTTATACTCCAAATGTTTGGAGCTTTGCAGTGAGACATAAACTTAAGATGTTTATGTTTAAATTCTTTAAGAGTTTAAAAACTGTTAAGATCAAAATCTGAAATTGAGCACAGATCTTTCTCTGTTAAGTCATCCCTGTATTTGATAGAGACGTACAGTTTTCTGGTAGCTTAGGTGTTCCCAGCTATAGCAACAACAACAAAAAAATGATTTAGCAGAGACATTAAATAATTAAGAGATGCTGGTGGTATCAGGAAATGATAGGAAGAAAAAAACAGAAGGAAGTCATTGCAAAGTCTTAGCATGAAGATTTAATCAGAAGAGAAACATCTCATTTTTGCACAGAACACAATCAGTTATAAGAGACAGTGAGCAGAAACAGAGGGAAAAAACAGTAAATCAATGTGTTTGCAAAGGAGCAGACAGAAACACAGCAGAATGAAGACAGCATTACTGCTTTAAGTTGGAACAGAGTCAAGAAACGGAAAATGATGCAGATATAAAGTAGCACAGAGTCCAAGTGTATATAACATGTGTTTAGGTAAATGAAGCTAGAAAGCTGGGAAATTGCTTGAAGACATGACGACATTAAAAGATTTCTATTGCTGCAACTTTCATGGCTCTGAAAAGCGTTAAGTTACAAATCATAGATCACAAACCAGATGCTAGGCCATCTGTTAGGCGCCTTTGTAAGGCAGAATCCTGATGGTACCCAGTGGAGAACATTTGAGATTGTTTTCATGTTTCAAAACGTTCTTTAAATTGACGTTTAGAGAGCTTAAGTGCAGAGCTGCTTTCAGAATATAAACTTTCATTGATTACATAACAGCACAGTTTAAATTTTCTGAACTTAATCACTGCTGAATGGATTTTGTTTCTCAGAAAAAAATGCAATTATACTCTGTCTTCACAGATCAGTTAGGATGCATTGACTTAGATAATTGTATCATTTGCAGGCCATTTCATCCCTAACTTAAATTTGCGGTATTATTTCATGGTAAATTCAAATATCATAATAATTCCTTCATGCAGCTACAAAAGCTGGTGTTATGAAAAGGCACACAAACAGTCAAGGGTTTAAAGAAAGTGCAGTTAATTTTAGCTTCACTTAAATTATCTTCCGTATTGCAGCCATGTGATCCTTATCTATGAAATATTCAGTCTTATCTAAAAATGATACATGGTCGGTCTCCACACCTGTGGTGTAATTCCTGCCTTCTTGGCAGAAAATGTCGGCTTTGGTGCCTGAACTCCAGACCGAGGGGAGGAAACTCGTTCTGGAGAAAAAGGAGACATCGAAGAAGTGATCCTCGGATGTGGGGAAGCCGGATTTGCTGGGTATTCTGATCCTCTTGGGGAGGTGAGAGGCAACTGAGGTGACATACTGCCATAATAAGATGGTGAGGTGTTAGGTAGAGAAGTCTGTCTAGAAAAACGTTGGCTGCTGAGTTGGTTCTTTGCTTGTGGTGTTCCTCTGGGTAACGTGCTTAATGGGTCCTTGACCGGGTTGAAGACAAAGAGGGAAGAGTTGAGCTGATAGGGACGGTGTCTTGCGAGGTCCATCTCTATCTTGGAGCAGCCATTTTCTAAAGTAGTTGGTGGCTCTGGAACTGGCTCTGGTACTGCAACTTTTGGTTTTGGTTTTTGCGTGACGGCTTGCTGGGCCTTTAGATTTTGCGAAATCTGTGCGCTCACTTCAGAGTTCTTGGCAATGGCTTTGACCCTTCCTGGCATGTTCGATGGGTAAACCCAGGATGGTGGTAAAGACATTGTGGGGGAGGGAGACCTAATTTGTCCTGGATTCTGATTCTCAACAACATATTTCTCCATCCTTGATTGACGCTTGGCAAACAATTCAGCCCCCTTGCCTGACACATTCGTGAGGCTCTGCTCTGGACGGTGGTCCAGCCTCGGTCTGGTCTTTGAGCTTTTGAGACAGGATGCCCACTCTGGGGCTCTTGCTCCCTCTGTCTTTACCTCTGCTTTGGCAAGGAAGTTGGAAGCTTCTGCTCCCAAAGCCAGTAACTCCTCTTCAGGTGCTGGTTCAGGGACAGATCTGTGTCCATGTTTCTTTCTTTCATCCGCTCCTTGCACCAGAGAGAGGAGCTCAGGGTTTGGAGCAATCACTGGCTTCTCTTTAAATGTAAACATTGACTTCTTGTTTGCCCTTCTGGCTGCGCCTTCTTCTAGTATTCCTGTTTTGATTGGTGTTATCAGCTTCCTTTCTCCAGTGGACTGTGGAACAAAGGTGGAAGGCTTGGGAGCTGTCAGAGGGCCACAGTGGGGTGCAGGTGGGTGCTGGGAAACAGGAAAGTTGGATGGCGAAGGGCATGGAGGGGACATGGGAGGAGACATTGGAAGTGGACTAGTGTAGAAAGACTGTGGGGGTCGGTTTGTGAAGGCCGGCAGAGGAGGTGTTGGATATGATGGTGGTGGAGGAGGAGGAGAGAACGTAACAGGTTGAGTGGAAGAAGGGAGAGGAGGAGTGGCATAAGATGGGGGAGGTGGGATGTCTACAGCAGGATTGACTGAATCTGGAGAGAGCACAGTTGGTGGTGAGAAGAAAGGTCGAGCCGTTCTGTTGAGGAAGGCAGGTGTCTGCTTGGAGGGTGAGACTAAGGAAATCCTCTCTGAACCAGAGGTGCTGTGACAGCCATTAAGAAGCTTTTCAGAGGGAACAACTGCCGGGTGGCCCTCACTTGTTTCTGTCTTCCTTTCGACATGTGCCATCACAGCTGGATGAGAGTCATTACTTCCCAGAGGAGTTTTGTGCCTAGCATCGTCCTCTAGACCCTCGTGAATTTTATCCTTTATGTCGTCCTCTTCTTCCGGCTCTTCTTTGACAGGGAGGAAGTGTCTTTCCTGGATATCATAGTTCTCCGTGTCTTCATCTTTGATGAAATTCTTATTTTCTTCTTCCATTATGCCACCAGTTGAAGGGCTGCTTGCAGCTGGCAAAAAGTGTGACTTATTATTATTTAAGTTCAGGTCTGCGTCCTTGTCCTCACAGCTCCTCTCTGCCCAGGTTTGCTTGTTGGACAAGGAATCGCTTTTCACATTCTCAGTTTTGTCCACCTCTGACCCTTGTCCGCAGCTTTCGAGCGTGAAGGCGTTCACTCTCTGCCTGCGCCGATTAAAAAGCTGCACACCCCTGGAGCTGGAGCCGGAGTTGGAGGGGATGGTGAGCTGAGCAGCAATGATGTGACTCTTCAGCCGTGCCTCCTTCAGCTCTTTCTCCGATAAACTGGCACTCCTGCTCAGATCTAATGAAACACAGAAAACAGGAAAAATGATATAGCTGTTTAGCCCCCATTCATTACAAAACACCACTAAACTTAGCTGAACTCGGCAAATGAAAAGACTCAAAACTAGTGCACACATAATTAGTTCTGATTCCATTTTTTTTGTTTACATTTCCTTTTGGATCCATTATTATGTTTTAATCTTAAGAGTTTTGGCACTACAATACTGTGTTAGTATGTCATGGTTCTCAAACGATGGGACTGGTGCCATTGCTAATATATGGGCTGTCTTTTAGGTTCACTCTAAAGAAATCAGAACAAAAAAATGCAAGCTATTTTTTTCTTCTCAATAGAAAAATGCAGTGAAGGCTTATTTGAGAGCTCCCCAGGAACAAGTGCTGGTGGCAAATTTATGTTGAATTCGGTTTAACAAATTGCAACTTGGATCTTGGCATCACATCAAGCCCAACTTAACTGTGTCCATTTACTGCTTCCAAAACAAGCAAGATTTTCTTATGGACCTTCTTTGTGACTAGCATAACTGTTTTTAGCAAAAGAAGCCAATAATACAAGCATTTTATGCTTTCAAATATTGCATGCATGTTTACTGAAGACGTTTCACTGTGCTGTGTGTGCGAACATTTCATAATACACAAAAAGTCCAGTGCGCAGTTAATTGTTTAGTTTTAGATTTTTTGTTTTATCAGAGACATATTGGATTTTATGCATAACCAGTGTTTATGTAGTTTGCAGCTGAAAATTCATACACAGGATCTTTCTGTTAGTTCTTTAAAGTTGAAACTTTGACATTTCTGAGCAAAGATGTAATTGCAAGCTGAAACTGCCTTCATTAACTTAATCCTATAGTTGGGATCGCCAATCAACAAGCATATGATCCCAAGATATTTTGCATTGATTGGCTAAGTAATAATAAAAGCAAAGCATATTTATGATGGTGTAAGTACAAGAAAATGTTCAAATACACGATTTAGAAACAGCAGAAGTCAGTATGGGTGTACTTAGAAACTTTTATTTAAAAAAAAAAGACCCACTGCTATACAGAGATAACTCCCCAAGGATAACAACAAAAAATGTTAAAAAGGTTTTAATATTCAAACAACAACAAAAACATTCAACATGTGGAATGCTTTTTATGAGTCTAGGTTTTAATATTCTCTTTAAAACCCACAATTCTTTTTTCGCCACATGGTTTAGATTGTTGTTTGGTTTGCTTTTGATTCTAACTGATGGGGCGAGAAAAATAGGGCTTTGTGGACATTTGACTCAGCAGTCTGCAGCTCTAGACAGTGAGCTAATAGACGAAGGCTGAGACACATATGAAACAAAAATGTTAATGAAGAGGCACAGCTTGTTGAGTAATAAAGTTATGGAAAAAGAAAAAAGTAGGTAGGGCAGCTGTTTGCTGCTGCAGCAAAAGTAGAGTCTGACAACCTTTTCCCCTGCAAGTTCAACAGTTTTGATCCAAATTGCCTCTGTTGAAACATAAACTGTGTTGTTTGAGCTTAAAAGCTTTATTTTCTAGGCAGTGGAACCATTTCCTCTGCCATCTGCAGTCGTCCCTCCCTGAGCATTCCTCCACGACTGAGAAAACTCCCCGCCTGCGCTTCCAGCATGCCTTTGGTTTCTCTCTGTAGCTAATTTGTGCAATACTGGAGCTCAAACCCTTAATAGACCACTTTTACAATCTACAGCTACCAAAAATGATTTTCTGAGACTGCTGTCTATAAACTCGCTATACAATCAAGAGTTTAAACATAGTAACTACATCAAAGAAGTAATAAAAACTTGATCCAGGCTTTTTTTTTTTTTTTTTTGCCTTTTTATATAACAAATTGCACTCCAGGAAAAAGAAACTCTTTAGTGAGCACAGTAATGAATGGGTTGTCATGGAGATACATCTGGAGAATCATTCAACTATGTCATAATAATCTGAGCGGTGGAGAATATTTAAAGTTTTTCTCGGGACTTTTCTCAGACAAAAAGTCTTATAGATCCCGACAACTACAATATTTGACGTAATCTAGCGCCAGCCGCAATAATTAGGTGTAAATCAATCCTTTGTAAATCTGCTACGATGATTAGACTCTACATGTGGCTTTTTCTGGCATGTAAAATAACACCTTATCACATTGTGTCCGCAAAAAAAGAAATATCATGCAAATACACGTTACTTTCTTTCTTTCTGTCTGCTCTCACTGGTTGGTTTAACTCTCCCAGTTTGCAGTTATAAATGTCTAATGCAGCTTTATTACTGTATACATTTTCATGGGTGTTCTTGATTTTTTTTTTTTTTTTTAAATGCACCATGAGTTGAAGCTGCGTATTTCTGGGCAGAAATCTAAAGCAATTATTCAGATTAAAACGGTCAGCCTACACCAATACATATATACCAGAGCAACGTTATCAAGCAACGTGCAGGTGCCAAGCCCATTTGGACCAAATGTAATTGATGCAACTGAATCCTACTGATTTTTTATTTTCTTATAGTTAAATTCCTCTTTTCTACATGTCTATAAACAAACATTAACTAAGAGAAAATACAAAGGTAAGTTTAAGCAATATAGGTCACACAATTACCCAAAATGTGCAAGACACCCTGCAGAATTCAGTCAATGACATGAAAAACCATTCTGTAAAGTTTGCAGACAGAGCAGCACATTCAACACATAGCCTCTGACAAGTTACCTTTCCTCACCAATCCGACACAACTGCTCCTCTGTTAGGATTCAAACCACGGCACATCCTCACAAGTTCCCTGAGAGTTTGCCGTTCTGTTCTACATCTGATCCACATCAGCGCCTAACCCCTCTTACCTTTTTCATGTCAAATCTCAGACCTCCGCTGTCATGTAGTACTTCCACAAGAGTTTACAATTATAACTGCGTCTGGTGGCTTGACACCCCTCGCCCCCACCTCACTTTTCTTTTTCTTTTTTTTTCTTTTTTTTTCTGGAGCAAGACTCAAGATCGGATTTCTTTTTCTCTGCAGTCCAGCAGGACGCAGACAGGCAGGGAGGCAGAGGGAGAGAGGGCAGGGAAGGGAAGGGAAGAGAAGGAGGGAGGGCTTGTAGCTGGAGGCTACACCGTCTGTCACTCTACCTCCACTTTGGTTTCATTTTTTTTTCCAAATGTGTAGCACTTACTCACGTATGCTTTTCACTAAATAATAAAAGCGGAGACACCTGTGAGAGTGAAGCCCAACGCTTCTGTTGGGAGAGTGTTTATGTTTCGGCAGCAGCTTTCTACCGAGAGATTCGTCTTTGTTTTGACAGCTTTGGAGAAGTGTCCTGTCAATGGTAAGTATTGAGCAGCTTATCTCTGAAATGTCCTGTGATGGCTGGGGAGCCTCTGACCCTTTGTTGCAATCTTTGAAGTGCAACCCAGAGATGCCTCAGCTTATGTTTACATGGATTAGACCAGTGAGCCTCCACAGCTACAGCACCTGACCCCTGCTGCCCTCCACATCAGTCGGGATATGCCATGTGTGTTCACTGAGCATTCCCTCGGACCAAGTGTCTGCCCTCTTTGAACTGCAGCAGCCCTGAGCTCCAACCTGCAAAAGCAGGACTGGAATTTCCTGTCTTGATATAAGGAGCCCTGCATCGTATTGCCCTCCCCTCATGTCTCCCTCACCTCCACTCCTGAACATTTTCTATCTCTTCTCCATTTCCCGCTGCCCCTGCGAGGGGTGGAGCACACAAGAAGAATTCCCCTTACAGCAGCAGAATTTGAATCGAGGGGGCCAACCCCACATTTGTGTATCAAAGGTCAGATTACCCTGTCGGATGTTATCTTTTTTTCTGGTTGACGGCCTGGAGGGGAGTGGGATGACAGCCCAGGAGCCCGTGGGCGATATGTGAAATGGTATGGAAAGACGGGGGATTAACAGACGGGCCGTGTATCCCACCAGACTGACCGAGACCTAAACTCTCAGTGGTTTTCATGTGGAGCCATGTAAAAAGCACTTGTACCCTTTGAAATGTTTTACATTTTTTTTAATACAAACTGCATTTCACTGGGGTTTTGCCCAGTAGACCAACACGACATAGCCAATAAGTGTAAAGTGGAAAGAAAATGTCACATCCTTTCTGAGACATTTTTGAAACAGAACTCAGTTTTTTTTTTTTTTTTTCCTCTGACCACATGCGGCCATCTTTGGTGTATGTTTCTATCGTCTTTTTTCACATCAACAGTGTTTGTTCATTCTTGATTGCAAAGTAGCGATATCTGTGATGATTTGCTTTCAAGTCTTGCCACAGATTCTAAATTGTAGATTTTTACGTTGACTGGTCTAGTTAAACAACTGAATATGCTTTGATCCAAACTATCCATTGAAGCTATTGTTGCATTTTTAGTCATTGTCCTGGAAGAAGTTGAGTCTCCATGTCGCTCTCATTTCGTTTGTTGCTTCAAACTGGTTGACTCAATTTATTGTTGCGTCGACTCCCATCAGCCTCCCTGAAGAAAAGCCTCCACGCAGTATAATGCTGACACCACTATGGGCCACCCTACTTTGTTCAAAGTGATGTTTAGTGTTTCTCCATATGTAGCATTTTTGCCCTTTTGGGCTCACAGTTAAATCTAAGTTTTTTTTTTTTTTTTCTGACCAGAGTTCCTCCTTAGACATACACGCTGTGTTCCCTGCATGTCTGGCGTCAAATTTTAAATAGTTCACGTTAAAGTTTTCTCTCAACAAAGACCTCTTGTTCTGTGCAGCGAATGACTGGTAGTTATTAGTCTCCTATCTGAGCTGAAAATCAGACCCTAAAAAAAAATCACATATGTACTGTGTTAAAATTATAAAACTTTAACTTTATGAGGGCCATTAATCATAGCTACTTGACATGTTAATCAAAGCTGGACCACCATTCCTTGACATATGTCTTTCTGTTAAAACCATTCAAGGCCACAGCTCAGTCAATAGGGTCATAACTCATAAGCCTTGATTCAATTTTGGCATAACATGTGGTGATTCATGCAATTCAAATTAGACATGGCAAGCATTAAATTCTGTTTTTGAAAGATAAATTTAAAAAAAGGATAATTTTTCAACATTACAACTTTCAAAAGTTCGAGTAGAAGCTCTAAACTCTTTTTCTAGTTGTATTTACCTGAGGTGGGCGCACATTGTGTGTTACAGTGACTGGGTTACTGAAATGAGAACATAACTAAGGCAAAATACTACAAAATATCTAATCTCCAAGTTAAAATTAAACATGGAAGATTTTTCCCGACATGCATAATGTCTTTCACGTTGGCCAAAAAGTTCAATTTTGGTTTCAGAATTGCCCCTATTTCCATGTGTTTGTTGTGTCCATGACTTGTGGCATATCCACTAGGATTTTCTTTAAACGGTAGCTTTCTTTTTGTCATTCTTGCCAGATTTGTGGCATCCATGTGGCTATTAAACAATTATTTGCCTTCTTCACAGTTCATTCAGAGGCATCAAGGAACATGGGCAACTTCTCTGGGCTTTTTTTTTTGTCCAGCTTATTAGTTTAGGTGGATTGCCAGGGAATGTTTTATCTCACTTTTTCTGTTTTCAGATGATTGATATGAATAGTGCTTCCTCTGAAGTCCAACAAAAAGGATATGTTTGTTATCATGACCTACCCCCATTTTAAAGTTCTCCACAACGACCTGTGATCCTTGGTCTTCGTGATGTTTGCTCACAAAACTTCACAGAAAGCTGATTTATACTGCGAGTCAATCAGACAGATGTTTGCTCTACTTAATAACTGGGCAACCACCTAGATTTTATCTAAGGGGATAAATACTTTTGCAAGCCTTTGTCAGATAAATGAAATACTAACATCAGGGGACAAATTCTGTTTCCCTTTTCCTTATTTTTACTTTCAACTTCATGTTTCTGCAGCATTAACTCTTTAAGAAGCTGAGTTTTTATCAGCTTCTTTGTGCAGTTCTCAGTGACCTGTGAAAGCTAATTGCTAGGTAAGGAGTGATTGGAAGGGTGTTGGTGGCACACAGCTTTTTACATCTAGATAAGACAGTTTTTGTCTGTGACATTTCCATTATAATACACAATGACCAATTACTCAGCCTGAATAGTGTGTCTGAAAACATTGCCGCTGCCCACAGGAAGTTATTTTTGTTGATATGTTGCTGTGTTTTCCACAGACTGAGTGATTTGTCACAGTGTGGCAACTTTTGACTTTTTTTTTTTTTGTTCTTGTTTGTTTGTTGGAAGAGGTAGAAGGAGACAAATGTGAATGTACAGCTCCAAGTGGCTTTTCCCACAATGCTTATCCCACGATTGTCAGCTTCTGAGATGAATATTAAGACGTGTTTATGATTGTCTTTCCAATTCTGCTTTCCCAGGAGCAGATGTTTCATGCAGCTTTTCTCTGTGTCAGGTTGCATTGACAAGTCTGGACTTTTTTTTTCTCTCTCTCTCTCTCTCTTCAAAAGTTGGCAGTCTCAATCTTTTTAAGCAAGATTTATTCTCAGGTCAGTCCACACTAGCACATTAAAGCACCAGACAAATCTCTGGGAACACCACAGCTATATATATTTTTGTGTTGAAAGCTTTTGCTTTTACTTTTTTCTTTCGCATCCAAATAAGTCCATAAAATGCCAAAGAAAACAAAGACTTACTTGTTTTGCGGCTGATGCGCTGTGTGCTAAATCCCGTCTTCTCCCAGGATGCGTTGTGGTCGGTCTCAGTGGGCTGCATTTCTTGCTTTGACTCGATAGGTTTTCTCAATCCTCCTGGACTCCAGCTCACCCCTCTCCTGATAGATGTATGGCCTTTCTCCATCGCTATCCTGAATCAGATCCCTACGCCTGTATCCTTTCTTCAACAACAGCGTTTAATCACCTAAAAACTGAGAATGTGAGGCACTTCAGCACTCCAGGTTTCTTCTTCCAGGCATGACTCCTGCAGCAGACGTGTTCCTTCCCCGAGCAGTCAGCTGAAATTTGGCGTAAAGAGTTTACTCTTACTTTGTTCCTTCATGAAGTGTTTATCTCAGTCTAATTGGACCTCCCAGAGGGTCAGCTCCAACGTCCTTTGGAAGAATTCCCGTTAGAGAAACAGCAACAAAAAAATGTGGAGCAGAGGGCAAATGAAACTCCCCAGTTTTTTCCCCCTTCCCAGATTTTTCTCTTTCCTTTCCTCCTCTATTTTGGTCGGCAGAACATGCTTTTTTTGTTTGCGTCTCAGTCTGCAGCCCACAGATTACTTTGCCTTCCAAGAAAGGGATCTGCTCTTTATCTTGAAGATCATAAGTCTACAGTGACGTGAGGGGAAACTATGTATATGGAACTTCCTCCTGTTTAAGGTGCATGCGAGAGAAAAAAAAAAACACTTCACTTTGGAAAGGTCATTCCAGAGGCTGTTTTGTTTTCCGTCTCCCAAAGTATTTAGCGAGAGCTGCTTTGTGCTTGTTTCTCATCCTTTAAAGGCCGACAGTTTATGGGGCAGGAAAGATTAGTTCTGTTTTTCTTGTTTTGGTAAATACCAAACTGCATCAGCAATGTCCTCTTTGGTTAAAAGCTTTGGTTTTGACTCGGAGAGAAAATAAATCCAAACTGCTTTGGGCTTATTGAAACTAGCATTCCTAGTTGATCTCTATCCTTAATTTAGGCAACATCCAGGTTCATTTACTGTCCTGCAAAGAAGGAAAACAGGCCCATTAAAGACAGGTGTAAAAAGCTAAAGAAATAAAAAACAGAGTGCTGCAAATGTGGTCAAATCCCTGTAACTTTCTTTTTACATTGCAACCTTAAAATTTAATGTATTTTATTTGGATTTTACATAATAGATCAATAATGCAGAGGAATGTGTGTAACAATGTGGTGTTTACAATTGTTTATCAGTGAAAGTGTGAAAAATGACTGCACTTCACCCTGAAAGCATTACCACTGCTGTAAAATATGGAGGAGGTGCTGTGAAAATGATTTTTTTTAAGCAGAGAGAAGAAAACTGGTTAGATTTGATAGGAAATGAACAAAGCTATTTACAGTGGTGGATTGTATTAAAAGTGATTTATCATGCTTCCTTAAACAAAGGAGTATATGTCTGTGAGCTCTACAAACATGTTCATTAAATGTTTTTGCAGAAAATAATTTTTTGATTATAACATTTTAGTCTCCGTTTTAGTTCCTTTCAGGATTAGCTGTTTTAGTGCCTCTTATTGCTTTAAATCCAGATAAGCTGATGCTGGCCACACCACACAACGCAACGCTGACGCTCGCACTTGAAAATGGCTGCAAACAGATGCGCAATTATTCCAAAGTACATATTTGAAAAGCAGTAGTGGGGCCTCCTCCACAACAAGCAAGAATGCAGTAAGTGTTTTCTGAATGGCAAGTCAACAACAAAACACTTTTCCAGCAGCTTTTATACTGCGTGGACAACGGCAAACCAGCTGACCAAATGTGCTGGAGCGCCGCTTGGGCTGGGGCTGGGGTTGCTATGAAACGGCGCAGTGACTCAACAAATCTAACAATAACTTATTGTCATAAAACGACTGGGTGTCTTTTTAAGCGCCTGGGTGTTTTTAGAAGCAGCTGAGGCCCGAAATGGATGTACAAAAACATTCAAATTGTGAATTTTGCATACTAGGTCTCTGTTAAAGTTTTCTTAGTTCACGCTAACTTTAATTGTGCTTTGGAGGGTAAATAAAAGTATTATTATTTTTTGTCCTTAAGGTTGAATTGTTTATTTTAAATCCATCTACCTTCTGCAGATGTGTTTATAAACTGCAATTAGCTCTTTAATATCTCCAAAGATGTAAAATCACAATTCATTCAGGCCTGCAGTGAAGCTGTAAAAGTATCATCACTTCTGCCTCAGGGTATGTGATGTGATATGTGCCAGTTTTTAAAACTCCTAACCAGGATAAAATGACTACACAGAGATGATCCTATAAAGCATTTTATCAAGTCAGCAGCATTATGTTCCTCCCCTAAAGTTAATAAAAGCCGCCGGCAGTGATTGTAATGATAAACCGGAGTTTACACTTCCATTTCCTTGATCTGACTTGCCTCTCCTTGGATCTGGTCTGGGCTCCATTTGTTTTTGATAGTGACTCACCGCTATATCACAGAGGAGTCGGAGGCCAGTGCAAACAGCAACGCGCATAATTACGTATTTACTCGCAGACACAGCAACTATCCTGCCTTTCATCTTTTTCAAAGGTGTATGAGCACCTTGGCTTTGTTTCATCCTTAATGTTTTGACACCCAATGAGACTACAGCTGAGTCAAGGCCTGCTCACAGTCATCCCAAACGCAACACGTCCCCACCCCACCCCACCCTGCAAGGGAGCTGAAATCCTCCACACTGCTTCGAACTGGCGCGATCCTGACGAGTGAGCCGAGATGAAGGCTGGCATTGTTTAGACGCCCTGACAATAGCTCTTTGAAACTCCCAGATGTGCGAACCGCATTCGGCTCGCTCCGCATCTCATTTGTTGGCTTTTCAGATGATTCTTCAGTGTCAAGTTTGTGACGCGTTTCCTCAGTGAAAGTCGTCTTTTGTCGAGCCAGAATTCGTGTTTACTGTAATCACAGGGAAGAAAGGTGAGCACATGTTGAGGTCTTGTCCGCTCGCCGCATCACCAGAATGACTAGAATATGTACAGATTGCTATCTTTGATACGGGATGAAAATGTTTATTAACTGTCAGACGAAAAGCAGATGTAGGACGCTCCAAACTGACAGCAGCAGAGATGCACACTTGACTCCATTTAAGGAAACAAAACACTGACATATGGACCACTGAAACCTACATCTGCTGCAAGGCTTTTAATAGTCTCTGCCTGTTTCTCTGCAGGTCTGGGGGGACTAATTTTACTCCAGACTATCTGTTGACATCTAACTCTCTCTAGCTTTCATCTCAACTTTCATACCTGAGCGGCAGGCAGAAGTCGAATCTTACCTATCAGCGCTCTGCTTCCAATTACAGGTACCTTGAAGTTCAAAAAAAAAAAAAAAAACACACAGTGGCTTTCAAATGTTCAAGTCTTGCCTCACATTCTCTATTGCTGTGTCCTTTGACTAGACCATCCTAAAAATAACCTAGTCAGCTGTGTGTTCACTGGCCTTTGAGATGCTGTTTGTTCCCTGATGTTTTCTACAAAAGCTCTTATGTTTTCACAGAACACTGAGTCTTTACTACAAATGCACACCAAATTTTTAAAACTTTTACTTGTAAACAAAGCTGAAAAAGTTTTCTCTTCTGTCCACTTAAAAATAATGAACTATTCGTGCTTATAAATGCCAATAAAATATATCAAATTTGCGAGCAACTGTATGTTTTTCAATGCCCTGCTGGCCTACTTTTGCCAGCAGTGGGTAGCAGCTTTCCTCTGCTACCTACAGCACCACCCTCATGATCACGATCAAGTACGTAGTTAACAGTTTAGTATGCGGGCCACTTCAGCTGTGATCTCAGGGCTCCTGTTTGTCATCAAAACATGATGGATTTATTTGATGACACGAAATACACAGCTCTCTGCAGCATGTGATGACACACAATGGAAACTGCCTTGGCAGCTGCAGAAACTGTAATCACTTATCCCCCACTTTTCTCATATTGTACATTTATTACAGATTCCCATCAGTAGACAACTTGTACTTAGCCACCTCATAGCTCATCTCCTGCATGTCCCCCCCATCCCCCTCAGGCATGGCATCTGTACATCATCAAAGACTGTGGTTGCACATGTGTTAAGGTATGTGAAATGCCTGGATGTCAGGTGAGCTTTCATTCCCAGCCAACTGTAAGACCCTAAAAGTGTAACAGTATAAATTACAGGGGTTACACCGAGGCAGCTCATCACAGCCCTGGCTTTATGTCTTTATGATCGGACACCTCGGGGGCAGAACTCCTGTGTGTCTGTTATTTCTTGCCCTTTGCTTGGATCTTTTACACTTTGGCATGCACAAATCACTCAGCTGTAAATGCTAAAGGGTTTTAGCAGGGCCCTTTGCTCCTTCTCCCTCTTGATGAGACAAAAGAGCCATTCAAGAGCCCTGGAAGCACTGTGAAATGATTTCGGGCAGTGCTCTGAAATGGGCATTCCTGGCTCATAATTCCACAGTTTCAGGAGGCTGTGATGGCAAACGGGCCCCAGCTTGTGCAGCTCGCTGAGTGACACTGGAAAAACATTGCAAAAGCAAAGTCTCTGATGAATTTCTGAAGTGCCTCTTTGTATTTGTCTCCACAGTTCTTGGTATAACTGAGAGTGCGGTGATAAATCACGCCTTGAAAGAGCTTGTAGAGCCGTCTCAAGTTCGTGCGCTAGGTCAACCTGCTCCCATAATCACAGATGGAGAAGTTCAAAGGACGAAAGATAAGTGCTTAAAGGAGGTGTGCATAAATCTGTGCCAGGAAGGAGGAGCTTTCCAAAACGATTTGAGTCAACTTCTGAAACCTGTAAGTCGTTACGGGGGTCAAACATTTCCACGTTTTAGATGAACTTACTGCATATGTTACCAGTGCTACAGGAACCTATCGCAGTCATTTTTCTATTACTATGTTTGTCAAAGCAGGTTTCTATTATTTGAAAGTGATTTAAAACAAAATATGCAAAAGAAGTTTTATAGGTTCATAGATATGTACTGCATATGGCAGAACTAGACCCCCCGTTGCTCCCCTGTAAAGCACCTAATAACCCTCACCTGCGGCGTTAACAGGAAACAATTACAGATATGAACAAGTAAATGCAGTCTCCAGCCAGGTCTCTAATTGGATACACCCACTAAAGTTACACAGTTCAGCTCCAGTCTATAACTTAGCTGCACAGCAGGGTCTACACAGTCAGGACGATAGCTTTGAATATTAGTGCTAATGTAGGCATTCAACCCCCCCTCCTGCCCCCTGCAAGTCTGCAGCCTGCACACGGTGCAAAGCACCAACCACAGATGTTTGTCATCTACTCAGACAAAGACTTTCAAAGTTTCCCTCCTCTTCCTCTCCCCAGCTCACTGCATTCCCCTTAATCACACCCTCCCCTCCCCTTGCCTCTCTGAGCAAAGATCGCATCTTACCCCGTTCAGATAAATAAGCTAGGCAGCAGGTGACTTTAGTCTGCAGCAGTCGCGGTTTCACGGCGACAGATAAAATTCCTGGATTCAGAGCTCTCTGGTCATGCTGCTCACCTGTACTCCGGTGGGTCTGGCAGTGTGAGGCAGCGAGGGGTGTGTGCGCTTCTCTTTTCAGCTCCTGTGACTGCACACACCTCCCCCTTTTACCTCTCTGCTCTCTCTCTCGCTCTGTGTATGTCGCGCTCTCTCTCCCTCACTTGAAGCAGACGAAAGATAGGGGTGGGAGGGGGGTCAGCTGGAACACAGAAGACTCTTTGTCTGGAACTTTTTCATATGGTTTCCTTCAAGCTTGCATACTGAACACATTATGGTATAATATATTTTCATATTCAACAGACGGATGGTTGAGGGGCCAGTGGGGCCCACTCTGTTCTCCCCGTTTCTTCTCCTTTCTTGACCGTATTCCTGCCATGCACGTCGGGCAGAGAGGTCTTTAAAGTTAGAGAAAAGACCAGGTTTCTCTTAAACCCACATGATGCATTGATTCAGCTCTTACATACTTTCAAAGAACTCCAATTACAGAAGATCATGTCCTCTCAAGAAACATCAAGCAAAAAGCCTTTGAAGCTGGCAACTTTAAATTTCTGATCTTTGCATGTGAAGGTAGCTTCACTCACAAGCTGAAGCAAAAACATATTTTGGCCTGTCAGTTATTAATAACTAAATAATATATGTTCAGGCCCCTCTTAGTAAGTTTGACATTTTGATTACTGAGAGTGAAAACTGCACACATAGCTGCACAGTAAGCACAGCAGGTCAGCTCTGCACATCAAAACATCAGTCTGCACCAAAGGAAGCATGCCTCCTGTTTATCACACATGAGCTCCACTGAAAACATGACGAGCTTTTCACATGGAAAGCATCACCGACTCATATTCATTTCATTTTCAATGAGAAGCAGGCAGGAGGTCCTGGATGAATGAGTGAGGTGGCGATACACCCAGTGGGAGAAATCCTAACAGAAACGGGTCTTGCAGATGATTTAATGTTAACTGAGGTAAACATAGCTAAAATAGTGTCAGTACTGAGCTCTGTAGAGTAGGGTAGAGTGGATTGTTAGGATCCCACAACATATCACGTCATGGCAACTTTTGTGCAACATCAGTAATGCATCGTTGGACTGCTTGGTCTGCAATATTATTTGTTTGCTTTAATATTCAAACTATCAGACATTCGTGCTTTCATACCAATAATATTTCCAGCCTTCTGGATGGAGTCTGCCCGCAGTAAATGCCAACAACTGGCTCAGATGCAAACTGAGATATGCAACTTATATCTTTAATGCAATGTTTCACTCTAAAATCCTCATTGCATGATTTTCTGATATCGTGAAGCCCTTTGTAATGTAGTGTTGTACAGTATATGTAGTTTATTACAGTATAATCTGTTGTGCTTATGCATTGAACGGTGTTGTATAGACAAGTGGAATGTAATGGTGCATAATGTAACATAGTATTATGCAGTCAAGAGTAGTTTACAGTAGTGCAATGTAATTTCTGTCGCATCGTGTTAAACTAAGAGAACTAAATCTATTAGTTTAGCTTCCTCATAAGAATTTCTCCCTTATCCTCCAAGCTGAGGTCTGTCTTTCTGCAATCTGTCACAAAACACTAATTATTAATCGATGGTCCGCAAAAGTTCACTTCTTCTATTCGTACGATTTTAAATGGTGTCCCACAGGGCTCAGTTCTTGGACCACTTTTATTTTCTATTTATATAAATAACTTGTGTGAAAATCTGTCAAATGCTTTTTATCATTTCTATGCAGATGATTTAGTGATTTACTGCTATTCTTCATCACTTGTACAGGCAATTCAGTATCTGCAGCTTGCTTTTAACCTAGTTCAAACCCGCTTACAAACTCTGAAATTAGTACTAAATGTGGATAAGACAAAGGCAATGGCTTTTTCAAACTCTAGAAAACTACCAGATATCCCTCTACTGCTTACCACTGCTGTAGGGACACAAATTGAGTTTGTCAGTACCTATAAATATTTGGGCTTCATTTTAGATAAAGAACTTTCCTTTAAAAATCACATAGCAAATTTGCTACGAACACTGAAAATGAAGATTGGGTTTTATTACCGAAATGGTTCTTGTTTTTCGCTTAAAGCTAGAAGTAAATTGGTAGCTGCAACTTTCCTGCCACTCTTGGATTATGGTGATGTTTTATATATGAATGCTTCGACTAAATGCCTTCAGTCATTAAATACTGTTTATCATTGTGCTTTGAGGTTTGTAACTGGTAGCAGACGTTTCATACATCATTGTAAGCTGTATGCAGAAGCTGAATGGCCTCCTTTAAGCGTACGGAGAAACAATCACTTGATGATCCTGATCTATAAATCTCTACTCGGTTTGGCTCCAGCATATTTAAAATCTCTTTTACATACATCTGTTAATACCCATTCTTTACGTTCCAACAACATTTTTCTTTTGCATGTTCCACACT
The DNA here is from genome assembly GCF_001443285.1 of Poecilia latipinna. Taxonomy (NCBI): domain Eukaryota; kingdom Metazoa; phylum Chordata; class Actinopteri; order Cyprinodontiformes; family Poeciliidae; genus Poecilia; species Poecilia latipinna. Next base: position 364,108 of record NW_015113495.1, read on the forward strand.
GCCGAACTGAAAAAGGAAAGCAAGCTTTCAGTGTGATGGCTCCTTCAGCCTGGAATCAGCTTCAGTCTGAAATCAAGATGTCAGATTTGATTTCACTGGATTTATTTCGAGCGATACTTAAAAACAGGCAACGAGAATCTTTTAAACAGTGTTACTGTTTTTAAATTGTTTAAATCTGTTTTATAATTGTGTACATGTAGTATTAATCAATTTTGTTTTGTAACCAGGTTGCTGTGTACTGCAGACTTCTGCCCAGGTCCCCCTTGAGACTAGATCTCAATGGGGTTTACCTGGTTAAATAAAATAAAATAAAGGAAAAGCAACTCCACAAAGTGTGCTTTCCCCTTTAAATACTTTTTATCAATCTGTCTGCAGCCTCTCTCTGACCCCATAGATCACACAGCACAGAGTTTGACCTTTTTCAAGGGACGACGGTTTAAGAACCTTTGGATCAAGCCAGACATCAAACTCCGAAGATCCCTCCAGTATGATTGTCAGTAACATCTGGTTCTGTGTAACATGTCTGAGGCTTCAAATGATATAGATTCATAGATTTGTAGTTTGGTTGCATGTCACTGATCTCTGAAAGTCTTCTTAAACAGGAAAGTGAGAACCAGCAGCAGGCAGTAGAATGGGTTAGGGCAGGGAGACTGCATGAGTCAAATGTACATGAACAGCTGTCAGGCATTACGAGTGACATCTTAATCTCCTCTCAGTCATGTATGACAAGATAACTTATATGTACTGAGTTATTCTATCTGTGGTTTTATCCACCATTTTAAAGGACAGGCCACACAAAGTTCACCTAAAGGAAAATATCTACTTCCTAAATCATTTGGGACTGTGGACATCCTTTCCGATTCTGGGCTTTGGGCTAGCTCTGATTTTGTTTTCATGTACCTCCTCTCTTGATGGATGGTCCTCCAAAGCATCTCAGACAATAAATCTGTTAGTGGCTACTTAAAGTACTCCATTGCCACTCCACCTCCTGAGACACTTGCTTCCTCCTGCTACAACTCTCCTCCTCTGTAATCTTTTATCATTTTCTTCTCAAACAGAATTCATTCCTCTTGTCCTTTTTTATTATACTTCCACTTCTGACTTCTTATTCCCCTTCTCACTATCAATCCACACCCTTTTTTTCCAGCAGAACCTCTGGACACCGTCTCTCTCGCCCGTCCTCTTTCATCTTGTTCTTATGTGTGTTAGACCCCATGCAGCCGGGAGAGCCGCCATTAGCTTCTGTGTTTCTTCCCCTTTTTTCCCCCGCTCGAGTCCTTGCCTCTGCTCCTCTGGCGTGACCGTCTGAGGGGCAGCTGCATGTGTGTGGGAGATCAGTGAGCAGAAAGGAAATGTTAGCACACATTCCTTCAGAAGAGGGGCATTCCCTGAAAAAGCAAAGTCTGAATTTTTCTCGCTGATCTGATTTGTATTCCGACTTAAGTTGGACGCAGGTACAAAGAAGCTTTCGGTGATTCGAATCATTCACATGCCCGTCTTTGCTCCCAAAGCAGCTTTCTGGTTTTAGTGGGACACAGCCACGGGCCTGTTCAAAGGACTAGCATAAACACAGAAACAGACACAAAAGAAGCAGCGATAATTCATGTTGCCTGCAAGCGTTTTGATGAGTGATCTCCATCCATTACCATGGAGAGCGGCCCTTGTCTATTGATGCACCAGAGGGGACGACTCCAAACTCAACTGCGTTGATTACAAGTCTTCCAGGAAACGATGTGTTTGCAGGGTTAATTTGGTTAAGACGCACACATTTCAGGACCGCTGTTGTTTATTTTCAGTGAATGAGACATCTGCATTCGTCGTGAGCTTCCTCAGAGGGTGTTGCGGTTTCAAGCGGAGGCGAGGGAATGCCTGGCACAACTGGGGTGTGTCTGCATGTGGTTTGATGATGTATGCCGCTGCAAAGCCGCGACTGAAGCTCCGAAAGTCTAATTCCGCTATCAGCCTGTAGCAGCGCCGAAAGGATTACAATGATTTGGATGCCAGAGTGGCGCCTGCTAAAACAATTATTTGGACTCAAACTTTCCAAATCCAATATAGACACCAAACACACTATGTGGGGGGAAAAAAAGTCCCACTTGAAGAAAAGCTGGAGTTTTAGGGTCTAAATTGCTTCTACAGACGGCGTTGGGCATCTGAATTACACGCTGGACACTTTAGTCTTCTTTACAGAGCCTCGGAAAAGTATTGACACCCGTGAAGTTTCTCACATTTGACCACATGCAAGTTTATTCAACCACAAAAAAAAAAAAAAAAAATGCAATACTCTGATTTGTACGTGAAACATCTGACAAATCAATATCAAAAGGTTACAAAAAATATGAAGATTCTCCTGGTGACTGGCAGAAGCAATGGAGCTGAAGGTGCACAGAGGTTTAAGATGTGTCCCATTTGTACCAAAAACTGTGGTTCAAGCATTGATAGCCGTTTCTTTCCAAATACGTGTCAGCTTTATGTCGGGTTTATGCAGATTTATAAGCCAGATTAAAGCCTTTACAGCAAAATTTTGTTTTGAAGTTTGTAGATGTGGGCATGCATATTATGCAATGAGTGATAAAGTGCAACAGCCATGTCTGTTTTCATTTCACTGTTACAGATTAATCACAGGATTTATGTTGAGCGAAACGGATGCAGTCAGAAAAGCCGATTGAGAGTATGTTCATTTTACTTTCCCCATTTATTGTTGTAACATGTCCAAGTGAAGGGCTCAGGCTGCAGCACAGGGACTTTTACGCAGCGTGTTGGATTGAAGCGAGTCAGGGGTGAAGCAGGGTGGGACTAAAGTTTAGAAATCAATAGAAATCAATTCTAAAAGTAAAGAAATATATGTAAGAAGTGTGTGTAGGATACAAAAACACTGACATTTTAGGGTCTAAATTGCTTCCACAGACTGGGTTGGGCATCTCAGTTGGATGCTGGACAAACATTTGCTTTAATCACGTCTATAAGTGAGTGATTATATAGAAACTGTACATTTGGGCCCCACAACACTAACCACCATCAGCTGGGTGAGTCTGCATGTGTGTGTGTGTGTGTGTGTGTGTGTGTGCGTGCGCGCGCGGGTAAGACTCACGGAGCCAACTGAGTTTTTTACGCGTAAAAAAAAAAAAAAAAAGTAAATCATCTGTATGGCAACATTGCTTACCTCTTTATTATGCTTCTGGCAACAATGCGGCTCAGACATGGGGGAATCAGGAAAAATTGCAAATGAATCCCAGGAGTTTTGTTCTGGACACAATCAGTGTTTCCTTTTCCTGCCAGCTGGCCTGCTTTTGATTTGTAGGGTCTTAATGTAATAAATTTCTGCTGTTATCCAGTTTAAAATCACGCTCATCAGTGTTCACATGACTGCAGCGGCCAAAACAAACAAGCCTTAGAAGTTGTAGAAATAGAAGAGGGAGAAGGAGGAGACCTTTTTAATTCCTCGTCTCCATGTAGCACCAAATTTCTAATGATGTTTTTTAGGGTATCTGTTGAGGGGAAATAGATTTCTAATCAAGATCTACATTGGAGGTCAGAGGTCTGAGGGAGAGCAGCAGTGCTCAGCATGAAGTAAAGGTCTCTGATTAATTTTCCAGGCTGTAATCTGCATGAGGCATTACATAAAATCCCAGGAATGTGATGCAATATTTGCACTCCCCCCCCCCATCCCCCTCCCTGCAATGTTAGGTGTTGAAAGTATTTCGCCCATAAACCCCTTCCTCTCTGCTATTCTGCTTTCATTTTTCTTCCTGTCAAAGATGCATATTCCTAGTCAATCAGGGTGAAAGAAACAGAACAATAAATGTGAACAGTTCACAGCAACACTTCATCCATTAAATAAGCTTGGACTCAAGCTTGTGGATCAACTGATTCTGTTTAGTTCAGCCAGTTTCCATCTCAATTACTTTTCTTTTTCTTTTTTTTCTTTTTTTTTGCTTTGCATTCCTTCCTGCAAAGTGGGATAGCGAGACAGCAAGAATGTTTGTTCTTTGTTTGGATCGCTGCTCTGAAAACTGCAATCAGAATTAGGCCAGAGACAAAAAAAACAACAAACAAACATGAAACGCTGATGTGGCTCGATGCCCCATGAGCACCAGCAAGGACTTGAGCTGTGCTGCTAAATGCAAGGTCCAAAAGTATTTAGTCGTATTTTGTCCTCGTGCAAATTGCATTAGTTTACTCAGAATATCTGCCTTCCTCCACTGTGAAGACCTTGTGTCAGAGAGAAATTTGAAGGAAGAAAATAACAAGAAAAGAAAAATGAAAGAGAGTAAAAGTCCATTGTTTGTTGGCTTAAATTATACTAGCTATATATCAAGCATGAGGTTATACTTTCATTAAAAAAACTTCACATGTTTAACATATGTAGTATGTTCTCTAACAACCCACCCAGACCTACTTGCCACTCCATTAATCAGAAAAAAAAGGGTTATCATCTCATCCTTATAATCTTGGCTGATTGCATGGGAAATGGTTTCATTCAGTATTGTTTGGAGGCATCAGCCTTTAATTCCTTAAAAAATAAAATAAAATAAAAGAAGAACAAGAAAGTAACTCCAAGAAAGCATTTGGTTTCTTTTAGCCACTTTTTGTGTTTTAATAGCCAGTATTTTTGCCCTGTGGTAATGCTAAAGGCATTACGTTTCCCATAGCTTGATTCCCTGAGTTAATGCTAAAAATGATAATTAAAAAAAACTGCCTCATAATTCCCCATCACATCTCCACAGTTTAATAATTCACTATGTGAATTGTGTTACTGAAATAAATTAACTATTCATTATTCATTGAATATGAGTGTATTCTCACAATGCAAATGTTTGAATGAACCACGCACACTAAACATTCAACTCGGCATTTCATAAATCCTATTTTGTGTTTTTTTTATTTTCTTTTTTTCTGAATACAATAGGTGGTGCTAATCATTCTTAATATTTAATACTAAAACCCAAATGAGCAAATTATTCTGCACATATGAACACATTACTGGATTTTTTTTTTTTAAAGAAATGGTTCAATCTGATTCTAAATTTCACTTATTTAGAGAGATATAGGTAAGAAATCATCTTGAAGTTACTGCAGTGTTTGGTGCTCATGAAAACCTGACACATGGTCCCAACACATAAATTCTTGACCTATAATTAATTCTTTTAGGGGAGACTACTGGTCAGCACTCAGACTGGTGCCTTTGCCAGAATTGTGCTGCGTTCTAGAGACTTGTAATAATATTCCACCCCTTCAAACATCCTCCGCTGTGTGTCTGTGCAGCTACAGTACCTTGCATCCCCCGTCTGCTCGCCTGTCTGGAAGTAATTAAATTCATGCCTTCATACCTTCTGCCATCTGGGCTCTGCGAGGCTTTCTCACTGCTTTGCTCCCTGAATTAAGAGACCATGCTGTATCTTTTTCCATTCTGCAGGCTCATATTTATTTTTGGTACACTGGAGGCTTTATTGGTTCAGCTTTTTTCTCTCTCTCTCTCTTAGCCTTGTTCTACATTTCTCAGGGAAAATAAGCAACCAGAAAGAGTTTCAATTTGTCACCTGGGGATGGCTTACTACAAAAAGACGTGTGAGAGTTAATGTAAAAATGACACAGCTGCAAAAACATTCATGTTAAACGATGTCGTTAATGCGACAGTTGCGCAGCCGTCTCATCTAGAAATACTTAATTTGTAATGCAAAATACGTCTTGAACTGTCCTACTAATGTATGGATAATTCCTTTAACCTTTTCTCCACATTTTGTCACACTACAAACAGAAATCTCAATGTGACTCCTTGAGATTGCATGTGATAGGTCAATGCAAAGCAGTGCATAAATTTGAGGGGGAAGGAAAAAATATATATATTTTCAACATTATTTATAAATAAAAATCTGATGCATGCATTTGTATTCGCCACACTGAGTTAATACTTTTCAGAAGCACCTACTGCTGCGATGTTGGAGAACGTTTCTATGAGCTTTACACATCTGGAGAGCAAAGTTTCTGCCCATCCATCTTTGCAAAAAAGCTGAACCTCAGTCAGAGTAGACCAATGTTGCTGGTAGCAATACCAGGGGCAGCTGCAATTCTTTTGGGGCTTGAAGGTAGTTTCATCAAAAATGCACAACGACACCAGTTTGAATCTTGAACAACTTGCAAAAAACTGCAGCCTGCAACATTAAAACATGCATGGGAATGCAATCGCAACTCTTTGTGTCTTCAGTGTTTGTCGGCTTCTCGTGTTTCAGCTCCATGTTCCGGACATCAAGGCTCTGTTAAACCACGTGATGACGTAGCCTTGTTGTGTCTGGTTTTATAATACTGGATGTTTCTTTTGGAGGTTTGTGTTTAGAGGCTTTGCCTAGAAGTCATGTCAACAAAGCAACTTGTATCAAAAAGTGTTTTAATGTGGGACTGGATACAGTCAGAGGAAGTCTGATGGATTACTGCTCTTGTAAATGTGTAACCACTGCAATATCAATGGCTTCATGGTGTAATTCATTTTTTTAAAAATCTTTTTTTTTTTTTTCTAAAGAGAGAGAAATTCTTCCACAGGTACCATCATGAAAGAGAGCGTTCATTTTCCAGAATCATTTTCCAGAATCAATCAGTCAAGTTTATTTGAGTAGCAGTTTCAGCAACAAGGCAGTTCAAAGTGCTTTACATCGTGAAAACATGAGAACATCATAACTACATCATACAGTCACTAAATGTGAAAACCAGTAGCAGACATTACATTTTGTCATCATTAAAATCATCAATACACATCAAATGTTTTTGGTCAATGTTCCAGTCATTATGGGTCAAAAGCAAACAGGTGAAGTTTTCGCCTTGATTCAAAGCCACTCAGTGTTTCAGCCGTTCTGCAATTTTCTGGAAGTTTGTTCCAGACTTGTGGCGCACAGAAGCCGAATGCCGCTTCTCCATGTTTGGTTCTGGTTCTGGTTCTGCGGATGCAGAGCAGAACCAGAAATAGAAGACCTGAGAGGTCTGGACGGTTGACACAACAAGCAGATCTTTAATATACTGTGGTACTGAGCCGTTCAGTGATTTATAAACTAACAACAGTATTTTAAAGTCTATTTTCAGAGCTACGAGGATCCAATGTAAAAACTTTAGAACTGGGTTGGTGTGCTCCATTTTTTTTTTTTTTTTTTTTTTTTTTAGTGAGAACATGAGCAGCAGGATTCTGGATCAGCTGCAGCTGGACAATCCATTTTTTTTTTAGGCAGATCTATGAAGACTCTGTTGCAGTAATCGATGCGACTAAAGATAAACGCATGGGTGAGTTTCTCTAGCTCTTACTGGGACATTAGTCCTTTATTCCTGGAAATGTTCTCCAGGTGATAGAAGGCCGACTTTGTAACTGACAGAAACTCCGCAGAGAAAAGTTACAATCGACACAGTTGGCGCTCCATGCATGTTCGCTTCGTGTTGCCACGTATGCACCGATACACAGCACCATCACTTTAACATTTTATTTCTCAGCGGTGCTACATCAGTCTGCGTTTCCCCATCACTGAGTTCCCCCAGTGCAACCGGCTCGCTTTGCTCACACACAGAGGGACTCCGGAAACCTGTCGAGTTTCATGGTGAAGAGACGGAGACAATGCGGTCTGCGACAGCCACTAATGAGAGCCGTTTAATAAGCAAAACCTAAACCTAGAAACAGGAAAAACGGGACATGGATATGTGCATAAGGGAAAACAGAACAGTAACAAAAATCAAGAGCTTATACAAGTGGCATGTCTGGCAAAAGATATAGAAATTATGCAGCAAAAAGGTTGAGTGGATTTTATTCTGAGTGTAAGTGGAACAGGAAGGCGATGCAGACATAACGTGATAGAGGACATAACACTAAACCGATACAGGATAGGGATTT
>NW_015113496.1:0-3290 GCF_001443285.1 Poecilia latipinna
GTTTTTGTAAGTCAAGCCACTTTATTGTAAATGTTTTACCGTAGTTTTCTTTATGTGAATGTCTTTCTTTCTGTAAAATGTATTTTATGTCTTTTGTACAGTTCTCACGGCATAATTATTAAATGCCAGTAACTATCAAGAACGCCTTGTGTCCGTTTTCTGCCTGGAGGGAGTTATACTCGGTTTCCTACTTAATAAACCTGCTATTAAGGACAGCCCTGCTTCTCCAATGCCGAACCATGGACTCGTTCACGCTGAGAGTAGGTGCAGCGGCTCTATCTCCCTCCTGTATAAAAACTGCATCATATGAACTTCTTTGTGTTCTTTCCATGATGAGGAGGAATGAGTTTGAAAACATTTCTCCGTTGTGCCTGCTGCTAGCATACATATGCTTGTCCTAAATGAAAATCAGCATTTTCTTCTTTGTTTTCAAATTTTGACGTCCAATGAGTCACTTCCTGCTAAAGAGCCCCCTGGTTGTTGAAGTAAAACCCCACAGAAAAGCCGCATGGTTCAAAGCGTGGAAAAAAAAGTAGCAACTTACAGTCCAAGAAATGAAGAACTTATCTTAAATTACTAATTAAGAATTGTGCATTTGGTGAATTTGGCAAAAAAGCGAAAAATTTTTTGTTTTTTTTACCACCAATGACAAAAAAACTCCCAAAACGTTTTCACTTTTCTGCCAAATTCATTCGTTACCAGAAAAAACGCCCACTCATCTCTTAACACCAAATTAATATTATTTAGCCGCATTAACGGTGAAAGGAAGCGGGAGTTATTTTGAGGTGCAGTGTATTAGGTGCTTTCCATGCATTGCATGGAGGCAAATGCCAACAAAAAATAGCACCCCTCATGGGTTTGAGCCGCACGTTTTGATATATATATATGGTGAGGGGGCACGCAGCGCTACGAGCTGCAGTGAAAGGAAGCAGCACTTATTTTGTTATGCCAAGGTACTGAGATGCTCTCCTATGCATTGCTATTGCAGGCCCAACTAGTTAGATAAGTTCCTCAATATACAGCATTGCTATGACGACTGAAGGTAACACAGTAGTTATTTGACTATGCCATGATGAAATGGCACTATGTGTAGGGAGAATACATACGATAATACAACCCCTTTCATTTTTTTCACAAATTTGAATCATGAATCATTTTTAAACTTTTTTTTTTTTTTTTTGGCGACTTACCAAACTGCTGCTTTAACTCATCTGAATTTAATTTTTTCTCTATTAAATTCTATTGTCATGAAGTGCGGTTTGGAGGTGGTGAGGCAGACCCTGAGACCCAGGTTGAAGTGAAGAAAATGTGATTTTAATGGTAATAATCCACAATAAAAAAAATTTAAAAAATGCAAAGTCCAAAATCCTGGCTGCACAGAGAGAGCGGAACAACAACTGGCAGCAACAGGAAAAACCAATGAACAGAAACTACAGCTAGACAACACAATAACTTGAGATGCAATGACACATATGACCAGGACCCAACAAGGAACAAAGATCACAGGTGACATTAAATACACAATGGGTAATCAGGGAACGAGACACACATGGGAACAATCAAGGGGACGACAGGACAGCATGGAGACTCACTAGAAACAGAACCTAAATAAACACAGACAAACTCAAATCCTCACATCTATTTCTTTATTGAAAGTTTCTGTTTATAACCAAAATACACAAAAACATGATCCCATCTCAACTGCCACACAGATGAGATCTTTAAAAATTACAGAAAAAACGCAGCAGACGGAATGACATCCCAAACAAGAACATGCATTACCGGGAAAACATACCCACCCCTCCAACCCAGTCCTTGCTTGACTGGCAGTAAACTTTAACCTGGATTATTTATGGCTGTATTTGCCATTCCCCTGTTAAGGCCAGATTTCTGGGTTCAGAAATAGTTGCCCTGACAAAAAATTCTCCCACTTGAACTGCGGATATCTGCAGCTCTTTCAATGTTAGGTAGGTTGTCGTACTATTTTTCACTTTCAAATGATGGGCTAAACAGGAGTCTTGAGATTTTGCTTGGAATATAATCTTACTCAATATTTCTCCATGTCTTCATCCCTGACCTGCCTGGCGTGTTTCTGATTCTCCGTAATACTTTTGCTTCTCTAATGTTCTCAAACGAACCTTTCACAATGACAAAAAGTAAGTACAATTGTTATTTTGCACTTACTTGCACAGTTTTTTTTAACAGTCATCAGTTTAAAAAAATATTAAGAGTCTTAATTGCATCAACCATCTAAATATGTGATTAAAAATAGATTTATTTCTTATCAAACCAATAAATCAAATTCTGTTATCACTTAAGGTAATTGATTGTCCGCAGCCTGTTTGCGTCTTTCATGGAGTGTTTCCTATTTCTCTTTCTGGACATTTGTAAGTTTCACTGTTATTTGCTTTTCTAATAATACGTTTTCAAGCTTTTTAGATTATGAGATTATCAGCAATGTAAGTTGTACATAGAATTAAGGGGCTGAAAATAAAATGTAATGATATTAGATTTATGGCAACAAACCAGCTCAAACAACGCAAAGAACTTTGCACAGTTTTTCAACCAAACTAACCGACTGAGTTCAAATGCTGTTGGATGCAGCTAATGTTAGCTAAAAGATTACTAGCTGATAACAACACAGCACCTAGAGCTTGTTAACAAGTAGCCTGTAGGCTACTGATGATGTTGCCTATGTTCAAACTTGGGTAGATCTGGTTACATTCCCTTGAGTAACTTTTTTTTTGGGGAAAAAAAGTACTTATTAGAGTAGCTTCACAGCACTGTACCTTTTTCTTTTGAGTAATATTTTTTATTGCTTCGACTCTTTTTGTTGTTGCTACGATTCCTTTTGCCCCCACCAAAATAAGCTGATGCACTGAATATGGGACTGCAAATCAGTCAAACCCTTCTGAGTTAAACCAGTGGATTTGCTGAGTAACTGGTTGGATGTAGCGGTCCCATTGACACTTGCCCTGCTATGCCTGGTAGGAGATAGAACCCAAATAACAAATAAAAATGGGTCGGGCGGTAAAGTGGAGGGACCAATGGTTCCCTGGCCCCCCTGTTCTGGCGAAGCTGTCCAGATCATTTCCTGTTCAGACTTGTGGGAATAATGTATTTACTGCCCACAGAGTCTATTGTTTTTCATAGCGCATGCTGACTGTGCTATTATTACCCCTAGCAACAGTTGCCATGCTGCTGACAATGATGTCATCAGCATGACTTTAAATGATGTCTGTGTCATGAGGCCCTGCTAAGGATGACTTTGTGATGTCATAGAGTCCATG
>NW_015113496.1:7026-27648 GCF_001443285.1 Poecilia latipinna
CATGGACCCTGAATGATTTTTGAGGGACGCGAAAGAGACGGATTTCAAACGTGGAACCGAAGAGGAAAGAAGAAATATGGTGGAAAAAATTATTTGGCGATTGATGTTCAAGTCCAGTCAGACCTAGATACGCTGCTTACAAAATGAAGCACACCGTACCTGTCCAGAAAAAGCTTGCTCCTAAACTCTGGGAAGAAGTTAAGGACATAGATTTTGTCTTTTTTGACAAGATGGAAAGAAAACTCTGCGGAGATATCTTTCACCTTCTCTCAGGCAATGATGATTTAGTTAGAGAATTGCTGTTTAAGATGATAAAAAGTGACAACCCAATAGTTATTTACAAGGTTATACAGTGTTTCAAAAGGACCCTGGCACATCCTAGGAAAATTAATCTTCCACAAGACTGTCTCAGAAAGGCATGGAAGTACATTCAACATGCTTTCTGTTGTGGAGATAATTCAGATGATGCTCAGACTCAAGAACCCTCTAAGAGTGGAACAAACATTGAGTTTTGTTCAGTCTTAGTTTGGCCTCTGAGTTTAGGCCACTCAGATGAGTGAGGACCTGCCTCAGTGTGAGGACCGGCCTGAGAGTCAGGCAATACACGGACAGTGTATTGCAAGAAGGGGGAGGAGGTCTGACTGTACGCTAACACCCCTCCAGATATGCTATTTCATTTATATAATTCTATGTCATTTCTTCTATCAGTAATGTGTCTACCAGAGGATTCCTCTGGTCATTATCTTTCATTAGAGCCTCATTGATGATTGTATGTTGAAGCACTGAGGAGTTAGAGTCATTTGGAGTTTCTTTATCAGGTGTTATCCAAGCATACCATTTGGAGACGCCAAATGGAGACTTCGAATGGCGCACTTGGACAACACCTGTAAATCCTCATCACTAAACACAGGCACATGCAGAGGGGTTGGGGAGTTGAAGGGGGCTTGAGCCCCTGCCCCTTTTATCCTTGATGCCCCTAGTGCCCTATTTAAAATAGTTTTAAAATTGTTTTTATTTTTTTTATTTTTTTTATTTGTATGTCAGGAGGCCTGCTGGCACCCCTCAGCAATAATATTTAGGTAAATATAATAATTTAGCAAAAGTAAACTAGTCTGGCTGCCCTCAGACTCTCAGAGCCTCCATGTTGTTCAGACACCGGGCCCATGGTGAGGACGAGGGGGGCAGATCTATGCCCTCTAACTATCAAATTATGGGCAAGAATATTTTTTATACACTGGTTTGTGAATAAAAACGTAGATCTGATGAAGTTAGAAAAACTTTCTATTTATTTTGGTAATAGTCCTTGTAATAGTGGAGAAAAAACCTGCCTTCTCCCCTAAACACAGAAACACTTCAGCTGCAGAGAAAACTTCTGACTTTAACTTAATCAGGCTGCTAAATGCCCCGTTCTCTACAGGCAGTCTGAGTCGGTCCCACCGACAGATATAAAGAATGTCTGTCTTTATATCAGATATCCTGATATAAGACACAGTATTGTGACTGTCACTGCGAGTTGCGACGCAGCTCAAAGCCCTGGTACCACCTGCTGACTGTTCGCTCTGCTTTTCCTTAACGTTTCTACCAGGCGGGTTAAAGCCGCTGCTGACGGGATCTGGGCTGGAGGTGACCGGCTGTAAACAGAAGTTATTGCAGAATCAGGGCTGGCCCAAGACACATGCAAACTAAGCAGCCGTTTAGGGCCCCAGGGCCACTAAGGGCACCCTAAGTGGAGCTGAGTTTTTATTTTATTTTTTAAGTAAGTAATTTTGTGGGTAAAACAAACATCATTATTCTAAGTTATGTGAAGCTTCTGTTAAAATCATTTGAAGGCTCAGAATCGGTCCAGTACCGGTACCAGTCCACACTCTCAGGGGAGAAAGACTCACCTGGTATAAATTAAATGTTTTGCTATTGGAGTTACGCTTAAGAGAAATTTATTTAATCAAAGAATGTCATGAATACGTGTGTAGGGCTGCACCGATTGCAGTTTTCTGGCCGATCCCTGATTACCGATCTTTAAAAACCCTGACCTGCCCATTTTGATTTTGACTGATATAATTTTTTTTGTCTGAAATGTTGCTAAATATAGCAAAAAAGTCACTGAGTCGAAACAGTGGGGCGAATATGGTTAACTGTAAACATTCAGACCTGACCTGGTGGGTCGGTCTGTCAGTCACACCTCTCACCGCAGAGCAGAAGAGGACAGAGGCTGATTTATAAACCTTTGCTGAGGAAGATAAGATTAGGGGATAAGATGGGCTTCATGTGTAAGTATCAGCCAATCACAATCCCCCAAAATTAAGGAAATTGGCGCCCAGAAATCAAGTGGTCGATAAATCAGTTGGCCAATAAATGTATCCGATATTATACATGTACGTAATGTAAACAGCACTGCCAACAGAGATGCAATACTTTTATAGCAGGTGTGTGAATGATCTAATGATCGGACTGCTGATTGCAGTCAGTCCACATTGTTAGCAGAACTAGAGGGCCCCAAAACCACATTTCGCTTAGGGCCCCATGGAGGCTTAGGCCAGCCCTGGTCCCAAACCCTTAGAAATGACTTAGTAACCCTTACTGATTTCAATGTCTTTGTTTCCCATCTGTTCTTGGCATGATGTATCACTTTTTTAAATGTTTCAGCCTTCTTCGTGTTGTCTTTTCTTGCTTCTACAAATCAGGCAGTTTTCATTGTTAATTTGCAATTAGGGTAGGACCACACAGCTTTGGATAGCTTTTTTCTTAATCTTTATTAATTGAAATAATTTGAAATGTTTAATGTTCTTGAACATTTACGTGTGACAAAAGGTCAGAGAAAATCTGGTAAGGAAGTAGCTTGGTGTTCATGAGTGATGGTAGGATGGTCTGCGATATAAAAGCGATTTAGCTAGATTTTAGCCAAACAGAAAATGTTTTAATTTCTTTCTCTATCTACCTTCCAACCCTAAGCAATTGCTCCCAGTCCATTGACTAATTCCCAATTAGTTCAGGCTCCATTACCAGTCAAGTTAAAACAGTTAGTACTCCTTCTTGTCCGTTCGTTCATGTAGCTGAAGGCTTGTTTCTGAGTGTCAGCAGTAGGACCAAAGCCAACTCAAATATTTGATCTCATCAATCCTTTGACACATTCAGTACCTCAGGAACCTTCGTACATTACGTGAGTATTTAGACCCTTTCCCACTGTAACTGATTCTCTTTCCAAGATGTGTCCTTGAAGAAAGTTTTAACTGTTATTGATGTACAAAAATGAACTTGGTTCAGTGAGCAGTTTAATGCCTTAAGCCAGGTTTCCAGATTGCTCCCAGTCAGCCCACAGCTCTCTATCCTCCCCTGTCCTCCCCTTTCTTTGCACCTGGCCCTTTTCGTAGCCCTATATATGGATTTATGGGAGTTTTCTTTTCAGAACATTAAAATAAGCCCCAACAGCTTTTGTACGTAGCTTTGTAACACAATAAACTGCGGATTTCTGCATTTTAACACAAAGGTGGGGAGAAAAAAAAAACATGTTTTAACTTTTCTTTTTTTTCTTTACCCAGTATGGCGGCAAGTAGAAACCATAAAGTTGTTGCAACATCGGCAGAAGAACATCAGGATTTCCACATGAGTATTATAAGCCTGGCGGGCCACCAGGCTTTACTTGTGCCCCCACCAGGCTAAGCTCTGCTTAGTTATTTAAGTTTTAAGGCTTTATAGTTGGTGTTCAGGCATTAATCTTCCAATCCTTCAATAGCACATAATTATCAAGTAATATATTAAAATTTCCTGTCAACTATAAACATTTTAAAACTCTAAAACATGACAGGGTGCTGGATGAATGACTGTCCTAGCGCCCAATCACCAGGCTTAGCAAGTTTTCTGGGGGAAACCTTTAAAGTGCATGAAAGGAGAACATTGAACGCCGTCCTCCCCCACCCCAAGAGACGCATTACAGTGAAACAATTCCCCATTTTGGTCTCATCTGTTTTTGGAGCCCTTGTTGCTGCAGGTCTTTTGAATGGTTCAGGTGCAACTTTGCAAACCTAAGCTGTGCTGTCAAGTTCCTATTAGGAGCAGCACCTGGATGCTACTTATCCTTTACGACTTTCTTGGACCAAGGTTTTAAAACACAGCTTCTGCACCCACATTTATTCAGAAACCAGAACATTTCATATGTTTGTCTGAGACTGAATATAGCTAATGCTTTCTCTCTCTCTCACTCTCTTTCTTTTTTACAATGACTTTATTCATGCCAGATATTGTGTTGTGCGCTCATTTAATTTACAGAGAGCCAATGTTGTGCATTCGAAGATTTAGCAGGGTTCCATTCAAAACAGAAGCAGAAAAGCTCTCTGCAATATTCATTAACTATTCATTACCTGTTTACTGTTTCTATTCAGACTTTTTTTTTTTGCCTCCCTTGTTTGTCCCATTTTACTAAAACGTGTTAAGAGAGTGCACAGTGGGTACAAAAGCAAGATCTACATTTGCAACAGTAAGCCGCATTAAGCTCCAGGATGTTCATCTTGTGCCACAGATGTTTAACAGCTCTTACCTTTTCTCATAAAATCATGCATCAAGGCTGCCGGGCCTTTGTTTTGTTTGGATGCGTATGCATTTTGATTTTGATTCTTTTTGAAGCAAATAGCCAGAGGTGCATTTCTTTCTCAACAGCTGTAAAGTTACAGTAAAACCATGACAGAATGACAAAAATGCGACTTTTAGGCAGAGGATTTTTACGAAAACATGCTTTTCAGTCACACATTAGAACAGAAATATCCGTATAATGTGTATACATTTCGGTATTATCACAGGAGGTCTTAAGTACTCACCCCAAGTTACTTTAATAATAGCAAACAGCAAGGATTAACGTAAGTTTTGCGTCATTTTGTCATTTTTACTAAACATGTTGAAACTCTGCTGGGTGAGCGGCTTCTGGCAGATTCTGATATGGATTCTGATGCATTTTCATCAAGTATAACAAACTTTTCTCTAGGGAAATCCAACCCAGATGGTGTAAAATACCACGAAGACCAGAGAGAGGAGGCATTCCAGCTGCAAGGGGGTCAGCCATATGCCTAAACCGGAATAGAGCTGTGACGAACCTGAAGCTGTGATGGACGCTAATGTTGATGCGGAGGATGAAGCAAACTGGAATCATGATCGCCTCACCAAAACAGTTAGAGATTATTTGCTACGTTTCTTTCCCATTCAAGGTTTTCCTTTTTGACTAATTTCCAGAAATGTTGGGCATTTTTAGGTTTGCCTCAGCTAGTTATGTGCCAGTTGCAGCTCAGTTGCAGTACAGGTCAAATGAACGGCGACATTTTGTAACTTGTTGGGAGCTGAACTGGGTTCTAATGCCCCTTTTCCACCAGCCCTTTTCAACGGGGCTGGCCCTGCTTTTTAGGGTCCTGCTTCAGAGCAGGACCAGGTGGGCCGGCCCTGGTTTGGTAGGTGGCTCAAGCTTGGCTGCTGTTCACTGATTGGCCGAGGGCGTGGTCAGAAGAGTGAGGAGAAGAGTGAAGAAAACACTGAAATAAACACGGACATATCAGAACCAAGCAGCGATGGAGTCCTCACAGAAATTTTCCCCCTGGAGCAACGACGAAGTCCAGACTTTTCTGGTCATTATTGGGGACTACAGCATTCAGCGCCAGCTCGATGGAAAAATACGCAATGAAAAAGTGTTCATTGAAGTTTCAGAAAGGATGGCTGGCGCTGGATACAGGCGGACGTCCTGACAATGCCGGGAGAAATTTTAAAAAATGAAAAGCGATTACACAAATGTCAAGGATCACAATTGCAAGAGCGGTTCTGATCGAAAGCAGTGGCGGTGGTTTGACCTCATGGGCCAAATTTATGGTCATCGTCCTGCAAGTCGTGGGAGGGAGTGTGGCATGGACTCCGCCACCTCGCCGTTGGATAACGTGTGGTGGTAAGGTTTTATTTATCTTTGCATATGTAGGGAAGTGCTTGAATGTGTCGGCGCATGTCTGTGTTGGATTTGCTCTTTGTGTTGTGGAGCTTTGTGGAGTATGTCCTCTGAAGGACACCGTACTTGGCATTCGTTAGTGTGCTCTGGTAATACAACGGCCAGTTTCTGCTCTGCATTCTAACGGTAGGCAATACTGACCGCCAGCTCCTCAATGTAACAAAATGTTACTTTTAATGTTCAGCTAGTTAGTTTTGTATCATTGTTAGTTTTGTATCATTTTGTCTTCTTTTTTTATATATATATTCTGCATCTGTAAATCAAAAGAAAAAAAATAACTGCGTTAATGAAAGTTGACAAGCAGTTTCTGCTCTGCATTCTAAAGGGCGAAGCCGCATCGCTGTCAGGTGGTCCGAATAAACGGTCACAACCACGATCCCAAACCGCAGTGTGTGTCAGAGTCTTGTTTCCTTCCGACGAAAACCTTAGAGTACACAACGCAGAGTCCAGGGAACAACGAGGACTCGACTCTCACAGCCAAGGGTTACACATACATGTAAAGTACCTAGTATTAGTGTGCTATATATTCTCACACCGAACCGCAAAACAGTTGTAAATGTGAGTTAACACATGCTACAATATGGCAAATTATCCAGGTAGCTGAGCACGAATTTTACTGTGCGTTATTCTGGCTGAGCGTCCTTATGAACAAAACTCAGAGTGCATTTTATTTGTCCACATTTTACTTATCCCGTCTCCATTGTGCACAGCATCCAGCTCCTCACACGTGGAGTCCGAAAAGGAGACTGAGACGGACTTGGACTCCCCGTCATCTCTGCCCTCTTCGGAGCCCAGCTGTTCCGACTCTAGTAACGCTAGTCCAGACGTGCTTTCCACACCGCTGATGTCCAAGCTACGACGAAAAGCTCGTATGAGCTCGAGCTCATACGAAAAGCTGTTGTTTCTCGCTCTAAAGCTGGGCGCATTTTATTGCACAGAAAGGTAAAAGTCTCTCTGGTATGTCCACACAGATGGTTTTCGGCGACAGCTTAGCGACGTCTGAAAACACATAATAGGATTAGTATACGTCAAAATGCTGCATTTCCGACACTAAAAACAAGTTAACTCTGTCTGAAACTAGCGGTGGCACTGTATTAAGAGTTTTATAGTCATAGGAAATAAGCATTAGCTTACCCTGCAACGTTTAGGCCGTCTGTCTCCCAGCTGAAGGCGCTGTAAAGCATGAAATCTCCGGCGGATAACAGCTGTCCTTCTGCGTGCTACAATCGCAGCATCCTGAGCACTTCTTCCTCTGCGCCTTTCTTCCTGAAACTTCAGGAAAATCCCAATAAGTTTAAAAAAACAGCAACAACACGGGGCCAACGTTGTCCATAGCTCTCTCCTTCCGTTATTTCCAAGGACGCAAAAGTCTGGAGGCGTGTCTTGCAGCGCCCCTTACCGAGCCGTGCCGGCCGAGTAGAGCCGGTGGAAAAGGGGCATAAATGTTCCTTCCACCACTCACTGCTTGCTCATTTGTGTTAATTGATAACTCACCTCAGATCTTGTTTCTTTCTTAAATTTGAAAAACAAAGTATTGAGTCCTCCTACTGCAAATGGCTGGAGTGCTGCTGTTAGTATTTGCTATGTTGGAGCTTCAGTCATGGTTCTGAACTTCTTTGTATTTTGTTGCCAATGTAATCAAAATATAAAAAAGAAAGGTAAAATAGCTTTATAGATTTAGAGGAAGTGGGATAGAGTTTAAAAGAAGAAACATTTTCAGCATGAAAACTTTAAAAAGGAATGAACCTGCCAGGCCTTTTTTATAAGGCACTCCAAATGGTTAAACAGCCCTTTTGATATTTGTAGGTTGCGCTTTTCAATCATTAATAATGTAATCACTTAAAGCAGTAAAGGAAAACTGTCCGATAATCACATAAGGAAGTGAAACACCTGAAACGGCCAGGACAAGAGTGATGCTTGGACTAAAATGAATCATGCAAGACTGGAAATAATTGGTCGTTAATGTTAAAATGACAATATCATGGTGTAAAAAAATTATTTTTGGACACTGTGCTTGGCAGATTGGTGCAGAATGTATAGCTAAATTAGGAATTCTTCTTTGTTTTTTCTTTTTTTTACCGCCATTTTTTTAATTAAAACAATTTGAAGAAAACACAGACGGGTTCTCTCCAGTTTCCTCTCACAGTCAAAAACATGAGTTAGGTTAATTAGACTGTAGAGGTTGCTCTTAAGTACAGTTGTGTGCATGAAATGCTTGTTCGCCCTGTTGTATTCTAATGAACTGTCTAAGATTCACCTCACCCAATGGCAGTGATACAGCCGCCACCCTTCCTACGACTATGCAAGGATAAGCAGTTGTAGGTTTTTCAGGTAGGTATTATAAGGAAAAAAAAATTGGTAACAGTTTGCATAAACTCTTTATTGCTGTAAATACTGAGTGTGTGCAGGGTTTTCATCATGCATAAGTTGCTATGCATGGAGGCACAAGAACTACATGCAAATGAGCCACAGCCAGTGTTGCTCATTTGTTGGCTTTGTGTAAGATGCTCCCCCCTACCCCCCACCTCCGTTTCCCCAAAAACATATTTTGTGACTCCTAATGTATGCAGTGACCCCGCCGGCTGTCAAACAGATTGGATTTGGGATTTAAGAGGAATAACACAAATCAGCTCCCTCACAATGACACAAAGGTCTGCCGAACACAGGGAGGCTCGGTCAGCACTCTGCGAGACGAGGCGGCAGGAAGTGAGCTCCACTGACGGCGTAAATCACAGATCAGTTCATTAACAAAACGGCACTGATGGATTTACACTGAGGTCAGAACATTACCACGCGCCCCGCAGGATCCCCGGCTCCATTTGACAGCCTTGTGTAATGTTCTGTCCCTGTATCCCTTTCTGACGAACATTTTAATTCTACACTGAACACCTGAGGCAAAGCGGAGATTTTCACCTCAGACAGCCACGAGTGAGAGAACAGGGTGGTCATAGTGTCAATTTAGTGAGGCTGAGGGTTTCTGCAACTGTGACATTGTCAGTACACAGACGTTGCACTGAAAGAAGATATGAAGCTTTTTTTTTTTTTTTTTACACTTTATTATATCACTGCCACACACTTCGCGTGATATTATATGAAGTGGAAGGAAATTGATGTAAGGTTTTCAAAAGTTTTCATAGATAGTAGAGACACTGGATTTACTGGGTTTGGCTTCTTCTGGTGCAGGAATGTCATGGGTTACATTTGGCCAAAAAGAAAAAAGGATTTCGGTTGCATTCTTAATGTAGTTGTTCCAAAAAGCCCAGGTTTTTAGTAGCAGTGTCCTGAAACTGTTTTTCCCACTTGAGCTGTGGGTTCTTGAACAATTTGGTCATTGCCATTATTTTAAGATGGAATCATCTGTGAGACGGCCGACACTTTCACTCTTCTTTTAGACCCTAGCTCTTGCAAGTTCCTGTTAGATTTTCAGTTGGGAAAACAATGCGGTGAACAAATGCAGCATTTTCTTAATGCACTTTATGCTCGACTTACTAGTCGATAACAAAAGAAATCCCAATAACATGCATTGTGGTTTGAGACTGTAATTTTTCCACATACAACAAAAACAGAAAAGATATCGGTGCATCTCTGAATCTCCAGCATTGATGTCTAGATGTTAATGTAAAGGTGGACAAGGTTGTGCAGAGACTGAGTGGGCAGAACGGTAAATATGCTCAAGGTCCTCTTGCATTTTTTGTGCCAATGAGTGTAGTTTCAATTCAAATGTATCGCAAAGTGACTGCAGCAAACATCTGCAGGAAATATAAAAAAAGCATTTGACCAAGACAAAGACAAAAACTGATTCATTAAAAGCCTAAAATCAAACATATTGTACAATCACTTCTCAGATCATTTGTGATCAGTTCCATTGCACTGCAGAACGGAGAATCAGTGATAGACGCCCCAGTTAGAAAGCCTCTGCGACTGTGACAAGCAGAGTCTGAGTCACACAGCACTTCTTCCTGCATGAAAAGCCTCTATTTTTTTCTCCTTCTCTGGCATGAATTACCGTTGCCTGAAGCGCCCTCTTTTGAAAGTCAGAAAAGGGCATTCACACGGCATTCAGGAAGTCGTCAACAAAGATGCATGTTTATTATAAAACGCAGTCTAAGTGGCTTTGATCGGCGGACGAGATTGGGACGTTTTATTTAGCCGGTTGCACGCTGCGAATCTGTCTGCCCTTAATGCTGCAGTGAAAAGGCCAATCCAGACGGTAAACACACTTATTTTTCAGTATTTACACAGCAGCAGCTCTATGGTCATTATTCATATACAACAACAAACCGTCACCTCTGTCATAAACCCGGGCCCCGTTTAGCCAGCCCAGAGAGGACCGGTCTGTCGTTTCTGTCTCCGGTGTTGACTGTTTTCCCGCTGTGGGGGTTTTCTGTGGCTCCGCTGTGACAATGAGTATTTCTTTTCAGAGCGGCAGCCACTCGGCCACTGCCTGCTGAGAGCAGCTCAGCTCACGCCGGGTCAAGTAAAGGTGAGCCACTAGTCTCTTTGGCCCCGGTGAATAACCTTCTTTACTGCTGTGTGAGGAGTGTCTTCTGGGCTCGGCTCACGCTCCAGCCGACGAGAGCGAGTGTCGCTCTCTGGGGAAGGAGGCTCTGTCGTGAGTGGGAAATGTACTGAGGGGAAGGAGCTGCGGGTTCAACAACCCCTGACCATTAGGAGGTGTGTACAGAGACGGGGGGAGGCTATAGAGACAGGGAATCAATTAATCGCACTGCAAAAAGAAAAACACAAAATCTTACCAAGTGTTTTTGGTCTAGTTTCTAGTGCAAATATCTTGGTACAAAACTGTCTTGAAAGTAATTTTTCAGCAAGATAAAGAGGATTGTTCTAAGTAAATAACTGCTAAATATTGATGAAAAAGTACTACTGCCATTGGTAGATAAATTATGTTACAACATGGGGAAAATGTCTTGTTATAAATTAAATAATCTGCCAATGAAGCTAGTAGTTTTGCATCAATATTAACCACTAAATTTAAAACCTATGCCTGGATACTTTTTGCTTGTTTTAATTGTACGCAGTTCTTGAAATGTCATGTGAGTAAATGTATTTGCCCATTTATCCATAACAACTGGAACTTTCAATATCTAGCAAGTTATTTTCACAATTTACCGTCTATTAAAAGAGCCTCAGATTAATTTCACTCCCTGCTATGGCGGGGTGAAATTACCGTAGTAACCGGATATTTATATTGATGTGTAAAGTGCCACGTCTCCCCTTTCAGAAACCGTTGAGAATTTTTCAGATTGAACAAAGTGTGGGTACTGCAAAGTGCGGCTGGATCGTCGGCGATCCATTTAGGACATACAGACTTAAGGAATTATTGACTGAAAACAAACTCCAATGTCTTGCTAAAAAGTTACTTGTATGTTAAGTTTGTTTTATTTCAAGTTTACTAAGACATTTAAACTAAAAACTAGGCCAAAAATACTTGGTAAGATTTTGTGTTTTTGCTTCGAGGCGACTTCCCTTACTGAGCGGTGCAGAAATCTCGTTAAGGCTTCCCCAAGTCAAATAACGTTCCTAATATGTTCCTAGACTTCAATCCCATACAGAGCCTTTCTGTGAAGAGCTTACAAACCTGGGTTTTCTCACAAAACTGGCTTCCTCTAACAAACAAAAATCCCCACATGTAGGAATGTCAGTCACTTTCAGTTTTCTTTAGAGCATGTTTACCTGCCCTCTTTGAGAGACTATCGACCTTCTGCCCTCTGACCGGTGGCAACAAAAATCTACTAAAGCGATTGATCAAGAACCAAAATCTAGAAGCATCTTGTCTAGTAAATTATGAGAAAGAGTCTCATCCCCTTCATATCTTCTGTTTAAATCTAGATTTTTAAAAAAGACGTATATGATGAGACAAAATTAAATAGATCAAGTCAAATAAATGGATTAACATTTTGAAGCTGTAGACAGTATATTCTATATCTTGCTGCTAATGCAGAGCGCAGCTCACACAGAGCTGGATGCTTTCTGGTGACGTGTGGAAAGAAGCTCTGCACTCATGCCACCATCTATGAAATCCAGAAATGGATTTTTCTTTCTCAAAGCAAATCAATAGAAGAACTTTACTGTCAAGGAGATTCAGTGAGCCGGCGGCTCGGATTCCAGTCCGCAGATTAGACTTGGTCCGCCTGTCTTGCGCCGATTATCGACTTGTGTTCTTCTAAATCTGAATATGTTTTTGGTCACCGAGGAGATTTTCAGTTTGCCTCTCGGCCAAAACAGAAGCTCACGCCAAACACGGTGCTGCTTTTGCTTTAATCTTGGTGTAACATGAAAATTTTACTCAAACAATGATAAATTGCAACACATCGCAATTTAGTTTGTTTATTATGGAAAAATTAAAATACTGGAAAAACTGCGCATTTGCTCTCTTTTCTATTTACATTTGTATTATTTAATCAGGGTGATTGCAGTGGTAAACATTGCAACAATTGTTTGCTACAACTCCACTTTGTTCTGTTTTACAAAGTAACACAAAAACAGGAAGTGCCCCAGCCCTTTCAGATGCAGCTTCCGGTTGGTCTATCCAGTTTAAACTGGTTTTTCTTGTAGTGCAGTTTTATTGTTGCATTACTGCCCCCTTATGGCCAAGAGAGGTATCGACGTGCTAATTCACCTAACTAAATGTTATGTTGTGTTCACATAAAACAAAATTGTTTCGTTAGGTTAACGTGACAAAGTCATGTTATCTTTACTAGAATAATTAATTCACTAAACCCAACAAGCACATTTTTTATGTGTTAACTTGAAATGAAATATTAGCATAATGTGAAGAACTGCCCTGTTTCACTTCTGTGAGGGCATGACTGCACGCTTGGCTTGTTCAGCTGCTGACCCCGCGCATCACCTCGCTCCAGGCTCTTCCTCTTCGAAACAAACAATAGCATCTTTCACCCTGCCTCTTCAAGCGGTGGGCTGCGGACTGGCAGCTGTCCCGAAAAAAAGGAAAGAAAAAAAAATCCAGGTCTAATAAAGCATTTTGTGTGTGGGAGGGCTGGCGAGTTTAGGCGAAATAAAAAAGCACAAAGTGATAAATTTAGCATCATGAAAGCTGGAGCTCTCAGATTGTGGGATGCTGTGGGTGTTTACGGGAGAGGAATGTTTTCATTATACCTCCGTTACACGTTATTATAGTGACTGTGCCATTTTCCAATTTATTAGTACATTTATTTTTAGAAAGGCCATTCGTGGGAGAAGGAGCTATCTGATAGCGTGGGCCGATGTTTACAGTGGTGTTTGATATGGTGCTGGCAATCGCCATATGTTAGAAACTGTGCCTGAAATAGAATCATTGAACCGCAATATTGTTCTAAATTATGAATGCTCAAGTACAGTGAAACACATTAGAAGCACTTAGCTGAAGATTAAAAATAAATCAGCGTGTGGGCTGCTACTGCTGCTGCTGCTGGTGAGTTCATGGTCTCCAGAAAGCCTTCCTAAAGAACGCGATCCGAAAGATTCATTCATAAGATTTCATCAGATGCAGCGCCCCCTGCTTTTATTTGCAGCTCTTTGAAAAACGTAACCAAATGTTGCGATACCGAGTTGTTTTGGACCTTTGCTTCAGCTACCTTTCTGTTTTCATTGCTTTATTGCTTCATTACGTCTTGCAAATTCCCATGTTAGATCAGTTATTATTGCTGGTAATTTTTTTTTTTTTATTTGTTCTGTCAATGTTTATGTGTATTTCCCTCCAATTCTTGGTTTTTGTTCTCGCACTCTGCCTTACTTTGCTCCCCTTCCCAATTCTGTTGATCCTTTTCCTCATCAAACAAATCATTTCATCGAGTTTGGTTCAACATGCTCAATTGATATAATTTATTTTGTAACATTGGGCACAAATCTTTATCAGGGGTAAGACAAAATTTTAAAAAATGCTTCATAACATGAGAAGGACATTAAAAACAAAAAAAAAACAATGTGTAAAGACAACCAACAGAAGTTTTTATGGATAATGTTAATACATTTTTGAAATGTATTAAATTATGAGCACAAAGTACAAATATGAAATATGTTGCACAGGATGGGTGTCACAAAGGCCAAAATTGCTATCGCTGATGTTAATAATGTGGAAATAATTGCACAGTCAATGACGAGAATGTGAATTTTTAGCGTCATTTAATGTGTAAATACCGTAAGGCTTCATCTGGTGTGGGGGAAACTTAAAGGATTGTTGGTGTGTATGAGAGAGGCAGCAAATGAAAACATCTTTTATCTTCTACCTGCTTCTTCTCAAACAAATTGTGTAAAATTGCATGATTTGTCCTATTATTATTATTTTTTTTTCTATTTTCACTTTTTATCGTCTGTTCGGAATAAATCATATTCGTGGAGTCTCATAAACAATAAAGGGATTTGTACAAATAAAGAAAAGAGGTATTGATCAGCATTATGTAGCACACTGTGTTACGTTCTCTACTGCTACCACTGCATTTGCTAAAAGAAGCAAAAAAAAAACGAAAAACAAAAACACGCTCCCATCATTATCATACAACAGCAAGAAATGCTTTGTGTCATCACATTATCAGTCCTCTGTGCCGTATGCGGTTCAGTAACAAAAACTGACTTTGGTGGTGCAAAAGAAAGCAGCAAATCTGAAGAAGACACAGTGAGAGGTGAAGCATGAGCGGGAGGAGGAGAAACTCAGGGGTTGCATAAACACAAAAAAAAGAAGAAAAATATGATAGCAAGGAGCTGGAATCCAATTTAGTGCCTTAATCAGAGCAGTGCTGCAGCAGAGAGACGGACGGAGCGGATCTGGAAAGGTGTCTGATGGAATTCAGCGAGTCTGTCTCCACGTCACGGAGGAGATAGAGATGGAGACGGTGCATTTGGCTCTGAAAAATCTTTAAAGAGATGGATGTAGTTTTTTTTTTTTTTTAAGGATAATCATTCGATTATGCAATGTTAAAGAAAAGACATCTATAAAATGACCACCTTTCAGTGTGTAAAGCTACTCTTCAATTTCCCAATTTTGATATAATTTATTTTGTAACATTTGACACAAATGTTACAAAATAAATTATATCTGCTTTTATGCCAGCGTGAAACAGAGGACTAATATTGCTTTTTTTTTATTTTTTATTTTTTTTATGTCTATTAAGCCGATGAAAGGTTCCAGCTTTAAAAATAACGGCAACAGGCACGTGGTTTAGCTCAAGAGCCCTAAAAGCACATTTTTCTTTAAATTATTTCACTGACATTGCTGGATTCTCAGCGTGTAGCGTACTTCGTTCCGCCGGTGCGATTTTATGGAATCCACCAAATACCTGTCACTATAGTACAGAAGTGAGACCAGAGGCAAGACTGGACTTGTTGTGATGATCTTCCGTCTTCCGGTGATGAGAAGTCCTCAGTTTTCACATCAGCTGGTGTTTCATTAGATCAGCGGGAGGGACGCTGCGTTTGGTTGTTTTCCTGCTAACTGGCTGTCAACGTTGAGATTTGGAAACACTAATTTTGCGACCCGAGCAGTTCCCAACAAGCTCACACTTCACACTCTGAGCCCGCTCCTATTTTCTTCCTCTCGTCCTTCTTCTGTTGTTGGTTAACACTCAGCTCAGAGTCCAGACAGCAGGTATCTGCCTGTCCAGCGTGAAGTGGTTTCATCAGCCGACTGAAGCCTTACCAAGTTACACCGAGCAGAGGTCCAGCTGAGCGGCTCTCTGCCCCCCAAGATTTAAATCACCTCCATATCGTAAAAAAAAAAAAGATTCCTGACAGAAGGGGATGTGCTCACTTAATGGAGATGCTAAAGTTTGACCAGGTCTCTGTCTAACGTAGCGACCGTCATGCTTTTCAAGTTTTGTTGTGTCGCAGCCACAAACTTTGATGTATTTTATTTGGTAGGCAGACACAAAGTAGTGCTTATTTGTGAAGTGGCCAGAAATTATTATTATTATTATTATTATTATTATTATTCTTTTTAATGTAGGTAAGGCAAGGTAATTATATTTAAATAGCACATTTTCAGCAACAAGGCTGTTCAAAGTGCTCTACATGAAGTAGAAGGAAATACAAACAAAACAACAAACCAAAGGAAAGAGCAAAATGGAAAAACAAAAAGTATAAATTACATCTTGGTTCTCCATGTTTGATTCTATAAAGTAGAGGGCGCTAAATGTTGATCTAGAGTAGTTTCTCTAGATAAACTAATAAGAGTTTATCTGGATTCTGAGTTCATTCAAATTCCTGTTTTGGGTTGAGTGAAGTATATAAACTAGATTCTCCTGTTGTGGGTTGCTAGCAGAATAAGAATATGTACACCAGGAGTTTTTCCTGTATAAACTAATGAAGCCTTGGCGTAAATTCAAACTGGAAGACTCTCTAGCCTCACCTGTATCATCCAATCGGTGCGACTTGTTCATCGCCGTAGACCTATCAACGCCGAACCGAGTCACGACACAGCCAATCATCAACCAAGCTCCCGCTTATAAAGACCTCCATCCATGACATCAACCGCTTTCGAGCCACGCTTAACCCACCTCCGCCCCTTCTCCACCTCCACTCTCCCAGCTCTTCAGGCACCCGTCCTTCACCGACCTCCACCACCAGTGTCGGTCCCGGGGGATGACATTCCTAATCAGCATCGGGAATCAATCAATCAATCAATCAATGATGAATGCTCATCCGAGCTTATTGCAAGTCACAGCTCGATGTCTTCAGCTGGGGCCCGAGCGCCAAAGAACTTTAATTCATGCATGTCAATAAACTTTTTTAATCGCTCTCTTTCTCCTTCTGAGTCTCTCCAGATTGAAATAGGAGTTCCTCTGGATCTTTTTGTTCTAACTAAGCTTTTATTCCTGTTCTGGGTTGAGTTTACAAATCTGGAAACTTTCTGGAACTATGTTTTGTTGCTATTGTTGCTTTTCAATCTGTCTCCTTTTGTTTTTTGTTTGGTGTGTCTTTACCAGGCTTGACTGAAATCTTTTTCTGTTACTTTTAGTAAACTGGTTGGAGATCATCTCTGACTTTGACAAAGATTCTCAGTGAAATTATGAGGAAAAAAGGGGGTGAGAGATCATGCCTAGCACTGTCCCAGTATTACATCTAATTTCAGCACAGCTATGTGTCAAATCCTCACCTCCATGAAATAATTATTTTACATTTTACTATGCTGTGGATCTCTGTGGGTCTAACAATTTCCTCTTTGATCAATGCTCTCTCTTTCCCTGGCCTATCAAGTTGGGTGGGGAGCCATATCTTTTTTTTTTCCTTTTTTAAAAATAATGAAACAGTGCAATGTGAGACGTTCACGGCCGCTTTTATAACCGTAACCCCCTGCTTTAACCTTTTCCACAACTGAATCTGCGATTTGTTACAAACATTTCTGCAAGGTACTCATCTGGAAGTGGGAACGTTCATCTCACTGATAAATCCGTTTTAATATCGTAGCGCAGATGAACTTCAGACGACGCAGAAATCTGGTTTCTGGGGTAACTTCACGTACAATTAATCTTTTCTTTTATTAGTTTTGCTTATCCGCAGTCCTTTATGCTAAGAAGCCATGTGCATATTAAATGTCCGGTTCTGTAAATACGAAGGATGCTATTTTGGAAGTGTGCCTGCACTTATTAATTTATTTATTACACTTTTAATGAGGGTCTGCATTTTCTGGCTTTGTCCTGTTATTAAAACTGACCTACTCCCCCGACTACCCTGAATTCGCCGTGATTCCTGCACTACAACCTATTTGGCGTATTGCATCTGGGTCTTCTCCCCTTCATTAATCAAACCAGCATGGTGTATTTTCAGGTGCTCGGAACAAAAGGTTTTGGTCCGACACGCTTAGACTTGTATATTTCTCCCTCGTATTTCAGCTGCCGCATGACACTTTTTTACATTTGGACTTTATGGTTACGACTCCCGTCATCCGTGACGGAAGTGATTCACCGTCTAAGTGCAACGGCGAGTTCAACCTGGTTTGTTGTCTTGGGGTTGAGTGTTGAGAGAGGAAGTCAGCTGCAGCTGCCGTCGAATGATGCTGGACCCGG
Organism: Poecilia latipinna; assembly: GCF_001443285.1. Taxonomy (NCBI): domain Eukaryota; kingdom Metazoa; phylum Chordata; class Actinopteri; order Cyprinodontiformes; family Poeciliidae; genus Poecilia; species Poecilia latipinna. The sequence goes on from NW_015113496.1 coordinate 25,012, forward strand.
CCAGCCTGGAGGAGGCGAGTGAGCTCTTAGCTGTGTTCGCTGATCATTTTTGAAACGCAAGCAATCAGAAACTGGAGGGGGAACAAAATTGTTCTTTGAACCATGAAGCGCCTTTGTACCTGGATGACGGCGGAAAGAGCCTGCTTGTTGTCATGCATCCACTTCACTCTGTTTTCAATTCATTTCGGACGTCCTTAGTTTTGTCAGTTCTTATCGTCTGATACTGATTTCTCTCATGGCACTTCATAAAATAAACCGTATCAATGCCAAAATTTTACCTGTGGATCTTAGTAATGTACTTAAAGTAAAATTTTTGTTTTGTAAAAAATTGTAACATTTTTATTTTTATTTTTTTAAATCATGTTTAATATGACATATCCTGTAAAATTCAAATGAAAAACAAACAAATTGTTTGGGAAAACAAAAACAATCTGGTTGCAAAAGTGAGCAAAATGCTAAGTTTTGCCTTCTGATATAGTCCATCAGTCACAGTGAATGTGATAAATAGTAAATAAAGTTAATTTGTCCCGGAATGATTTCTTGACATTAACATCAATGTGTCAGAACAGTCTCTCTGCTCACAGGTATCAGTCAGGAGAAGGTTACAAAAAATGTGCACACTATTTTGGCACAGTAGAGACACTGATTAATAACCGGTGATCAGAGAATCACAATCGCTTTGTTGGTCAAGTTTGTTTTTACAAACAAGTATTTGACTTCTGTATCAGAGACATACATTAAATATAAACATGCTACAATAATCTAGCATTTTTCCCAAAGTTCACTGAAAGCTCGAAAGAAGCAGACAGCAACATTGTTGGGTCCGCAGGAATTTCTAGCAAGTAGTGGTCATGTTTTACGTACTAACAATGTCCGTAGCTACTCCGTTTATAATTAAGAATATATTCAATAAGGAAGCATGTTCTTCTGGTTAAAATCTCCCAAAACACGTCCTGGGCAAACATGTTGCTGTCTGATAAAACTAAAATAGAATTTTTTAGGACTTACTTCAAAGAAGGTATGTGTAGAACAAAACAGCGAAACACAGTAGTGGCAGGATCATGCTCTGGGTTTGCATTTCTGATCAGGTGGAACTGGGTTTTTTATCAAGATGAATGGAAATATGAGCGGTTCCAAATAGCCGTCAGTTTGGCCTCAAAACTGTAATATTTAGTATTAATTTAAGAGTGTCTACAGGATCCACAGTAGTTTTCACACCAGAGTCAATCATTCCATTTTTAATACGTAAAAGTTTCCACATTTGTGTTTGCGCTCGCCTGCCACTCTTACCAACGAATCTGAAAGCGTAATCGTTTGATTCAGAGCCCCGTCTCGTCGCTGCGCCCGAACATCCGGGAACGCTTCATATTAATGTTCTTGTAAGCAGCTTTCAGCTATCATGGAACCAGATCATATTTCATGCTTTTATTGAAAAGAGAGCCCATTTGAGTTCATAATTACCTGTGCATTGCGCCTGGGGCCCTTTTTCCTTTCCCCACTTTTCTGATTTATGTTCCACTAATCTTCGGCGTGGGGTGTGAAGGCAGCCAGTGGCTGACCTGGATATCACCGAGCATTATAAAGCACTACAGGGAGTCTCAGGCTTTGAGAAATTGCGCCAATGGGGCCAGTGCTGTGAGCATACATCTTTTGTTAATACGTCTTCTGCCCTCGGGGCCCCCTATAAGGGCACGTTAGGGACGGCGGCAATCCATTCACTCCAACTTACTGTCAGTGACAGAGCAAACAAACAGACTTTTAAAAGACTGAGCTGTCTTGAATTCTCAGTTGACTTTTTGTTATAAAACCACTTCCAGAAAGGGTCCAGTTAGCCAGTGGATAAATTGCTCATATTTCTTTTTTTTTGGGGGGGGGGGATTTTATGTGACAGACCCATAAATAATAGCGCTTAATTGTGAAAGGGGACGAACAATATATATGGTTTTCAAATAGTACTAAATAAAACTAGTCTAGTCTAGCAAGCTTTTGTGCTCATCATTAAATAAAATCCAATGCAACAACCTGCTTAATAAATGACCTGATATACGTAAATAGACTCTGTCTGTTTGTAATTTGACCACAGTAATCGCAGCAGGGCTTCATTATCCCAAGGTCTGAACATTTTACAGAACATTGTTCAATCTATCATCTAAAAGCAGATGATAAACCTACCAAGACTGTAAACCTACCAAGACTGTCCAAAACCCCTCCAGATGGTCACTCTGGAGGAGCTACAGAGATTCACTGCAAGAACCCAAAGTCTTACCAAGTATTTTTGTCTGCACTGTAAAACATTTGAAGGCGGTTTAACTTGAAAATGAAAGTCCACCTGCTGCCTTGAAAATGCAATTTAAGTCAACAAGACAATTGTATTGGTTTTAGCTCAGAAATCAAAGTTCATGACGTTGATTTAACAACAAAAGACAAGTTTGACTAGACATTGTTTGTTTTAAGTTCACTAACTTTATTTTGTGAGTTTTAACTTAACCAAGTAATTATTTCACAACATGCAAGAAAAAAAAACTGCCCTTACCTGGTTAAGGAGCCACGTTCCTCTGTTATTTCCACTCACAATATCAAGTTAAAATAAATACTGATTTTACTTTAGAATAATTTAAATTCTTGTTTCAAACTGCA
>NW_015113496.1:30830-31805 GCF_001443285.1 Poecilia latipinna
GTTAAGGAGCCACGTTCCTCTGTTATTTCCACTCACAATATCAAGTTAACCCCTTGGGCACCACAGCACCTGGTTGGGACAGGATCTGTCCCTGGTGAAGCTTTCATCATGGAGTCAGACGAGATACGAACACGGCATTCAACTTAACTGTTTCAAGTAAAGTCAAAGTAAAAAGTTCATTTAAGTAAAAAAATGTCAACTCTTAAGTTAATTCAGAACAAAAAACAGTATCACTGAGCCAGAAGAAGTGAGTGAGATTAATGTAAATAAGTCCACAACATGAACTACGTCCCCAAACACACATCCTAGCGTGCAGGGCTGGGGGAAGTTTCCAGATGGACGGCACAGAGTTTACCAGCGTTGTAGTTTTGACACATAAAACTATTTGATGGTTTGGAGTCTGGGTTAAAGTGGAGCATCTTTACTTGGGATCTAATTGTTTTCCTCAGAGTAATTTGCACATCAGGGAGAGAGTTCCAGCTGTGATGAAAGGGAAGTGATTCATAATTCATGGGGCTGTAAATGCGGGGAGCAGCGGGCTAATGGGCAATATGACGTTATGCAATGAAACTGTGGATAATGAAATTTGGGGATATTTTGTGACCCCTGTAATGAGAAGCAGGATTTTCTAACGCATGTGGAAGTCAGCCTACATGTGTCGAGTTTATTTAATTTCGCTTAACGACGTGCCGCGCGACTGCAGAGGCAATTATCGTGACGCTCGCAAAAGACGTGAACACAAAGCGAGAAATATCTATTCTCTGCTCGTCATCGTGGGGGGGGGGGAGGTGGGGGTGCGATGGAAACGGTTGACTTGAAAAGCTCTTTTGATGTGACACTTAAGACATGGCTCCACCACCGGTCAGATGTCCTTTACAAAAGAAATCATTAAAACCAAGAGATAAAAGCAAGGTAGAGGGACAGATTGGAGAAAATAAGGGGAAGACAAACAGCAAAAGAAGAGGAGGGGGCGGG
>NW_015113496.1:35108-47338 GCF_001443285.1 Poecilia latipinna
GGGGGGCGGGGTGAACGACAGGAAGAGCATCCTAAGGAAGCACAGCTGCTTTGTTCTCATGCCACACACAAGAAAGGGCCACATCAATGATGCTGGCTGTTTCCAGCAAATCGCATAAAAGTGAGGGGGTCCGGGCGGGGGGGGGGGACTCAGTAGAGAAACAGGGAGAAACTGAACATAATCCATTTGGGATTCTGGAAGGGACTCAGTCCTTGCTGTCACCCGTCCATCGTTTCCAGGAAACACAAAGAGCATTATGCATGAAGCCCAGAAGGTCTCGGAGCGCGCCGTGCTGTCGCACCGCTCTACCTCGCAAAGTTGCTCCAACACAATTGCTCCAGGATCTCACAATGCCGCCATGACACAATGAAGTACATCCAGATCAATGACGGGGTAAGAGGTGATCATTTGCACGGCTTATCAGCCTCGACCCCACCCTCCGCTCTTAAAACTTTTATTAAAGAGTGAAAATGTAAGTCACCTTTCAGGTGCGACATTGCTTTTCTCATGGGTTTGAGTTTAAAAATTTAAAAAAAATTAAAAAAATATGACACGGGGAGAAAGTTATAAAAGATATTCAAATGTGCTGTGTCCTTTTTCTTTTGAAGTCTTAAAGTGCTTGTCTGAGATATTTTAAATTTCTGTGGGTTTTCTCTTGAGTGGAAGTGCAAAAACTTCTGATTCTGCTGTAAAGTTTAGCAAAGAGATACAAAATCAGGACGTGGCAATCGTCCAAACTTTGTTCCGCTGTGTTTTGCAGATAGTGTAAAACTCTCAGCAGCCAGGGAAACTAAGGAAAAGATAAAGGCTAAGTCAGATTGCATTGTGTTAAAGCGGTGCGATAGAGCTGATGGTGAAACAGAGCCACTTCTACCTTCACATGCATTTTTATAACCTGGTTCCTTTTGCAGAGAAATCCCAAGAAGCCCGGAGTAAACCGGTCAAAGCTTCGAGCTCTTCCTGCCATGTTCAGGCTGACATGTCTTAAATCTTAAAGGGACATATTTTGTCTCCTTTATTCTGCACTCATCTGTATGGTTAAGATATGCAGAATGAAAAATGACTCATGTCCAGGTCCAAACGGAGCTAAGAACTCTGATTTATGCAAAAGTGCATTTACATACAGTACGGACCTATATTTAAGGTTCAGCGAGATGATGGCTCGTGAAGGAAGAGTAAAATTACATGAAAGCATCTGGTCTAATATAGTTTCATAGCTAATAGCAGTGCATCACTCTGTCAGGTTGTCACCATAAATGTAGCAACGTTTGTTTTGGTTTTTAAAAAAACAAAAAAACAAAAAAAAAACATTGCAAGCTTTTAAAAAATGCAGTTTTAACTTGAATCTTTTCACCAGCATGAATACCAACATCTCGCTGTCAGATCTAAGGGTCAAAATATTTACTACACGAGTAATAAAACGTCACTTTTGACATCATACATTATCACCTGTATTGTAAAAACTTTTTGCAAACATTTCTAAATTAGCACCACAAAATCTGTAATTTTGAAATTCAGTGGAGACTCAGTGTGGAAAGACGTTCAATATAATTTAATTTTAAGAAACACTTATTGAAGGCTCAAACAAACAGCTACTTGTTAACATTTTAACAGTTCGATGGGTTTTATCAATGCATTCTGACACAAATGGCCACTTAAGAACATTCAGATTTTTGATATGGCTCAAAATGAAAATGATTTTGACACCCCTAATGTGTTTGAAGACAAAAAAAAAATATATTCTTGGCCGTCTTCTTCTATCAGTTTCTAGTGTTAAAGTCCTATTGAAGTTTGAAATGATAACCACATGGACTGTAGTTGGTCTCTGGATGGTGATTGTAACCTTGTTTCAGCACCCAGCGTTGTGCTGTGGGCTTCGTTAAAGTTGCTGCAGTACATTTCTCTGCTTATGTCCTTGTTTGTGAAAACATGTTTGTCTGTTTCTGAACGACTTCCCCTCCGCAGCCCGGACATGCAGGTCATGAGAACTAATGAACCCAAGCTGCCCTGTGGGTGTGGCCGTACATATGCTGGTCCCACTCTGTTTCTTTCACATCCAGATATAATACAAAGCTTTGAATTTGTTCTGATGACCAAATAGTTTAAAACATGACGGGCTAATCGTGTTCCCACTTTGCATCTTTTTGGTTAAAAGTAAATTTAAGAGACGTGAACTAGATGGAAACTGCACTAAACGTTATTGGCATACAGAGTGTGAATGCATGCTACTTGAAATACAACATCCCAGTGTAATCAAGCGGCCTTTGTGACTGTAATACTGCAATTGCAATGAAGATTGGGATTTGATTCGCTGTGCAGCTGGAATCTAAACTCTGCTTCTCATTAAGGCTGCAGTGATGGAATGCGTGATTCACTCAGAACAATCACCACTTTTCTTTTATAAATCCACCTTTAATGTTGCATGTATTCCGTACAACAGAGAACATCACTAGGTCGAAAATGAAAAAGGTGCAATAAGCTGCTGTTTGTTTTAATGACTTCTTAGATGGAAGAGAGAACATCTCGACTAGGTAACATCTGCCCACTCCCACAGAGGCCTTCCAAATCAATAGTACTGTGAAGACATCTTTGTTTCCACAGCCATCTTTAGGTGACCTGAAGGAACAAGCTAGAATGTTTGGGACAAAATTCCAGAAAATCGTGTTTGGCACCAAAACAAAGAGCAAACGTTGGTGTTGGCCACTGTGAAACATGGAGATGACAGTATTATATTCTGGGGTTGCGAGTTTTAGAATGGACTAACGGGGATCCAGAACGAAATCTGACAGCAAATTGGACACTAAATGTTCTCACGTGGGCGGACATGAATTTCTTGATAGCACACGTCTCATCGAAGGTGAAAAAGGTTGGAAACAATCTATGATCGTTTCACCAGATGTGAATATGTACAGGGCTGTGCCCACTTTTGAGAAGCACTGTGCATTTGTTTGCGATGATCTTGAGCAACTTTGAAGACATAAAAACGTGTTTAACGGCTGAGCTCCACAGGAGGCTACCTTACAGGTGTCGCTTAGCACTCTGCCCTGTCCCGGCACAATGCAAACCAGCGAAAGCAAATATTGGCTTTGTGTCAAAAAGCTTCTTTAAAGTTGGATGTGTTAATCTTCTCGCTATTGGCCTGGTGAAGCCTTCCTCATTATTCTGGTCCCAGCCTCCATCTACTTGAGGGTATTTCCACAAGGTTAATTAGTGTAGGGTCCCTCGAGGTTCCCTCACTTGATGTGGGCTTAGGATAGTGGAGGTGCCTCAAACAAAAACAAGGTTACTGGAGCCTCGGAGAGCACCCTCCTCCTTGTTCCCCCGCCCACCTATAGCCACACGGGCAGCCTTACCATTCCTGCTTTAAACTTGTGGAGGGATAGTTGTTTATCTTGGAAGCGGGAACTGGAGGTATACGCTATGAAGGGGACATTTGCATCAGCTTGAGGTCAATCCATAATTTAGGTAATGGTTCAGCTGTTTGATGGGAAATGGAGTTATGGTAAATAAGCAGCTGCTTTCCTCAGCAGTGCTACGAGATGAAAACCAAGAAGTTGAATCATTGCGCGTCAGTGTGCAGAAAGAGCAACAACGGGAAACATTCTCGTGGCCGAAAAAAAAAATGCATTTGGTTATCATTTTGCTCCGGAAAAACCATTTCGGCAACCATCATCCATCAGCGATCTTGCAGCGTATGGGAGCCTTTCTGATATGGGCAATAATGTCCTATTGAGCTAATCTGAGGCCCACGGGTGCATCTGTCATCTTCCCCCAAGAGAAAGTGGCAGTAACACAAGGCTTAAATCAAAGAAATAACACACGGAGTGGATGAAGGTTATGGGGGGGGGCCTTCAGAAGGTCATCGTGTCACAAATGACTTTGCATCAAGAGTCACACTCTGAATCGCACCCTTGAATAAAGTGTATCTTCGAGCCAGTCCCCACGGCCTGCAGCTGAGCGCGCTGCGCCCTCTATTTCTGCCTCTTCCTTCCCTCCAACCTCTGTGACCTTCGTCAGGAGGAACATGATTTATCACACCAATATCCCCTTCGGTAGCATCCTGATTGCTTTGATTTCTCTATTGACATTTCCCCACCATTCCGGCCGCATGCATTTTTCACACTTGCGAGCGAGCATCGGCAAATAGTGTCAAGAACGCACTCTAAAATAACACCTCGCATGCCAGCGCACGCCCTGAGCCTAATGGGCAGCGATCGCGTTTGCTTTACATGCTGCAGATTCAGAGTCCGACCCAGGCCAGCTTCTTGAAGAAACGGCCTTCAGAGAGATTGAGATAAGAGGCGTCTCGCAGCACCTGGAGGCTCGCAGGCAGGAGAGATGTTGAGGTGTCAGGGGTTTGTTGCGGGGGAGAAGAAAAAAAAAAAAAAAAAGAAAGGCGGGAGAGGAGCGGCTGAGACTTTTAAAGCCTGACCCGGTTCTCCTTTGGTGACCGAGGTGGCGCGCAGCATGGACTGAGAGGCTTGTGAAGGAATGCAGCTCCTCTTACCCTCATATGCACATCTGAGCTCTCTCCCATCCCCTTTTCCAGGCGTTGCCACGACGGTTCAGACTGTTTGCATTCATGTGTAGAGGGGGCTTGCGTGTGTGTGTGCGTGTGTGTGTGTGTGGGTTTCCGCGTCATCAATTCAGTCCTCGCCTGTGCGATGAGCCATGCTGTGTGATACGGAAGCCTAGAGAAAGAAAAAAAAGAAAATAAAATCCACGATTGAAGCCAACATTTCAGATGTCACCTATGCTCATCCTGTTGAAGTTGAGAGTGTGTCAGCATTTGTTTTCCTTTGCGAGAACACAAGAAAGCCTCTAAACCCCTCTCCTGCTGCAGTGCGCCAAAGCCCCCTTAAAGCTCAAGATCTGCATGGTGTTGCGGCTTTGCAGGAGCTTCCAAGGGGCCAACCGTAGTTGGGCGGCGGTAGGTGGTGGTGGTGGTGGGGGGGAGGGAGGGAATTGCTTCAACTCACACGCATGCGTGATTAACAGATCAGTCGTCTCCGTTAAAAGCTCCTTTCATGTGATATCACATTATTATATCGCGCCTCCTTTGATCCGAGATGGCAATTTCCATCTGGGGGAATCTGCTGCAAAAACCTGAAGAAACATCACACGGTTGTACGCCCGGCGCTTCGCAAGCTCCGTTTGATGCGTCTGTCTCCAAGCATGGGACTCGTCGTGTTATTCCACAGCACATTAATGGAAGGCCTCCAGCTGAGTGTGGCTGACAGGCATCTGGGAGGAGAGAGATAGCGAAGATGTGGCAGCTTCTGTCATCGTATTGATTCGATCTCAACCACTGACATTCAGAGCAGACACAGGCAAAGCTCAAGCAATTTTCTGTTCTCTTGCCGGTATGGATTTTAGGATGGAAAAGTGAAAGCTACGTTGAGGTAACGCCTCGCCCTTCTGGTTAAAAAATGAAGTTTATGCCCTGCACAAACCCTCTGGAAGGCAATAGGAGAAAAGAAAGATAAAGAGATCTTCTAGGCTTATGCATATGCATAGTGATGACATTGTCAATTTAAAGGGCTAGCACGGAAAAATGATGACTGATAATGTTTGCCATCTGTCAAAGCAGAAGATGTGCTGAGCGCAGGGTGGCAATGACCCTTTTTCCCCCTCCTTCACGTTCTCCTCCTGTCCGATCTCTCTCTGCTCTTGGTGCTGGTGTCTTTCTCGCCCATTTTAATTTCCTTGTCATGCTGTCTGCTTTCTGTCTCTGTAAGCTGCTACATTTCTTTGCTTGTTGACTCAGCATTAAAGTGCTGTAATTCCTCATCCGCTCTATTCATTTTCTGTTGCTTTAGACAGAGATAGAGGACTTTAGTCGGTTAGCAAAAGCCCTGTAAATCTATGTGCAAACACGCAGTTAATGCAAAAACACCCATGCCTCCTAAACTTTTTTTTTTTTACTATTTTGTCATGATGCAAGCCTCAGTGTATATTAGTGGGATTTCATAAGGTCAAGCCAACAGACAGTAATGATTATTGTGAAGTAGAAGAACAAGAAAAGACATTAAAATATGTGAGAAGTGTGCATCATGCATTTGTTTTTACTCAGCTTGTAGCATTGTAGAACTGGATCAAGGTCTGGACTTTTAGGGCGTTCACAGATCGTCAGCAGACCTCCGAGAGTAGATACCGAAAATCTCGCCACACTCAACAAAAGCCAGTCTAGCAGTGAACAGGAGGCTGTAGTTGCCGCCGTTTCACTCTTTCATTTTTTCTGTACTTTTGAAGTCCGACCACTGGTAAGTAGGCTACTTTTTGTGCGAGTGAAACATTTTACTTTGTAGATTTTCCCAAACGGATGTGTTTTACTTTACCACTTTGGCTCGCTTGCTCTCTCACTCATGACATTTTCACCGAATATCCAAACAAAATAGTCTTGGGATCTGTTCTTGATTGGACAGAGACGCGGATAAAAATGTGAAGAAGTACTTTTTGTCACTATCGTAGGTTGATTTTTTTTTTTCTGTGCTTGTATTTTTATTCATGCTTATTCCACATCCTATGTTTGTTTTTGTTTACAGTTGTGTTACGTTAAATCATGCATTTCCTTAGATCCATGTTTGTTCCTGCCACTTGTCCTGTTTTCCATTTGCAAGCGTTACATTTATTTTAATTAAAAGTAACTTTACTAGCACCATGCCTGAAACGGCCTCTGCATCGGCAGACCAAACATGATTGGTACCTCCTGTCTGAATTCATTTTGCTTTCACATGCATGTATGGATGTGCCCTCACTCTTGCATGCGCTGCATGTACTTTCACCGTTTTGACCTTTTTGCTTTAGTTCCTGTGGCCCATGCATTATATGTGCATATATTCACAGAGGTCAAAACCTGGAAAGCCGCTGTTTGGCCCCTTCTACTCTTTTTAAAACATGAAATATCAGTCCAGGCTGAATAAAATAGACCCACTGGTGCGCATAGAAAACTCGTGAATTCCTCTCTGTACGGTGACCTTCTCTGCTGTCCAGTCAGTTCTCTTAATGAGACGGACCAAACCTTAATTTCCTTCTCTCAGTGACATTTGATGGGGTTCCTACGGTCAGGAGGTTCTCCGCTGAGTTCATAAACGGGACGTGCAGCTAACAGGCGAGCCAAGGAAAGCAAAAACTCCCACACAGAGGGAGGGGAACCAATGTGGACACATCGAAGAAACTAGAAGATCCCACAATTAGAATTAAAGTAAAAAAAAAAATAAAAAAAAGAGAGAGAGAGAGAAAGTGACAAAGAGCGATGGCACAGCCATCAACGCTGCAGTCTATAAGCTCCAAGCTGTGAGTCCTGTGAGCTGTTAGCCAAGCCTCCTGCTGCTGTGAAGGTGAGAGCGAGGAGGCGGAGTTCGCCACACAGTCTGCAGGGATCAGTGGCTCTTATTCTCTGCTGCTCTGATGACTTGCGGCTTTGCCTGGGACTCGCAGTGGATTATTGGCAGGAAACCGCAAATTAGTTGCTCTGCCACCGCATTAGCTCATGTTCCTTTGGAGAGAGGACCGAGTGGAGGACAAGATAGGACAAGTGGGAGTTAGTGGATGTATGCTGTTGTCTTCAACAGGGGCCACCTGAGACTGGCTAAGCAGTCACGATGCAACCAGGCATGAAAAAGATGCTATATTGTTTTGTACGAGCCAGAACAATATATAGCTCTATGGCACTTTGCTCATTTGCTTAAAACAGTGTGCTAGAGTCTGAGTCAGCCTCTACTTTCCTTATAGATATTTATAATATTAAAAAAAGAAGTAATATTCAAACAAGGCAATCAGAGGAAGTAGTTCTTTAGGATTTCTAAAAGACTTTCAGATCTAGACAGAACTTGATTGTTATTTTGGGTGATTTTTTAAGATTGTTGTGGTTGAAACCTGGAGAAAAGTCTATGATTCAAGGTTACATCAGATTTTCCTGGAGGCTAAGAGGCCTTCTTACTGCCGTTTTGAAATCTTTTATGTAAATAAAAATATGAAGCGTGCATTTGTATTCTGCCCCCTCTACCACCAATACGCCTAATAAAATCCAGAGTACATTTTCATCTCGGTATAAATCCGGCTGATCTGTGAAGGCCGCAGTGGCTTGGTAGACAAAGTTGGTAAGTAAAGAAAATCACGAAGACCAAGAAACACATAAGACAGATCAGCAACAAAATTACAGAGGTGTGGAGATAAAACATTGTTCTATAAGCTTCAAATATCTGAGTTTGAGCTGATTTTACAAGATGAATGGCCAAAAGTTTGTCTCTAGATCTGCAACGACGATGAAAAGATTTGCGGCTTTTGATGGTTCGACAGGTTAGTGCACTAATTACATACAAATTAATTAGAAATGCACGCCATGCGCTACATATTTTTGATTGCAAAAATGTTTTATGTATCATTTCACTTTATGTTCTGCACTACTTTCTGTTGGTCAACCTCATTAAATCCCAATGGGTTAGAACTGATAGTCACAACATGCCAAACATGGGTATGAAGACTATTTTTTTTATTTTGGTGTTATATATCAATAAATATAGAGTGGCACAGATACAGTCATATTCAATAAATTAGAATCATGCATTTGGATGAAGCTTATTTGTCAGATTAAAAGTACCTTTTCAAAACTTGACGGCCTTTAAGCAGGTATTAAACTTACTTTATGCTGTTTTTATTAGATTGATGAAATATTCTAATTTTAAATGTCTGCAAGCAATAACTGCAAGCTGAAAATCAACGGAATGAACAAAAATAAAGGCCTTCAAACATCAAACTGCGTGTAGCTAACCTATATAATGACTTGCACTTGGTGATAAGAGTTCCTGAAACAAAAGGACTTTTCAATAATTTTCTTATTTATTGAATGAGTCTGTACATGTGAGTAAAGCGAAGTATGACAGAGGAACAAAACTCGTTGAGATTCCGACATAAACCCTCGGCTGGCGAATCGCTTTGGCTTCAGCTCAGAGACTCACTTTATTCCTATGCAGAGCCGGCTACTCTTCACTGGCACACCGAAGCAGTTTATGCATTCAACAGGATTTGTTAACATGCTGAAATATTATGCCACAGCAGCACTTTTCACTTCATTTGTGCTCGTACAGTGATTATGTTAAACAGGCTTGCAGCCAGAAGAATTTTTTATTTTTTTTTTCCCTCGCACGGAATATGGATCACCAAGTGTCAAAATGCACTCGCCCTAAAAGAGGAGAGTTGAGAGTAAGAAGATCAAACAAACATGGGACAAGTTAGACTGGCTCCCCATCTGCGCACGTTGTCGAACTTTCCTGAGGTTTCGTCGTCTGGGCTTTGTTGTTTGAGCATGAAGAGGCTCAGAGACAGATCTCCTGGATGTAGCTGTTCATCATCGTCTCCTCCCCTCCATCTCGTCCTCTGTAGCCTGCTGACACTGATGGTTTCTGGGCAAGTATCTCTCTCTCGCTCTCTCTCTCTGTCATAATCACTGCTCTTTATGATCGCTTTGCCCTCTCTGCCCTTTCAAGATGCGGCATGTAATGAGGGCTCTGGAGGACTATGTGAGTGGGCTATTTAGCTATTCAGACAAGATCGCCTCACACATCCCACGCTCTCCAACTCGACTCCCTACCAAACACCTTTCAGCTGAGCGCAGTGATTGTTTGTCCTGAACACAAGGTCACACGCCGGACGGAGCCAGAGCGGCTCCAGAGCACCAACATCCATGACGGGGCCCTTTCACTACCTATTTATTTCACGCAAATTAACGTCTGTGATGAAAATGGACACTTTGGATGTTTCAAAACAGCAGAAATATTCTATTTTATAGCTGGAGAGACAAAATAAAGGTAGCTTTCCTCAAATACATAATGTGGAAAAATAGCAAAGTTTTGCCGTTTTGTATGTTATGTTTACAAATGTAATAAATACATGAACCTTGTCTTCATAATCAATGTTTGTACATTTCTTTTGTGAATGTTTACATATGCAAAATAAAAGGACACATTATAACTATTGTATTACTGTCTTGGATGAAATCAGGCTAAAGTTTTCCTGTGATATGTTGACAAAAAGTGCCAAAGCTGTCTCTCTGCTAAATACCAGAACAATAAAAGATATATATATATATATATATATATAAAAATTTTTTTTTTGTTCAATGTTTTTTCCTCAAACAAAATCTTGCTGGAATTCTGACCCATTCCTCCTGACAGAACTGAGTCAGGTTTGAGGTTTGTGCTCCCCCCCAAGTCCCCACACACATTTTCTGCTTCTTTTTCGGGGAGGAATTCAGGTTTATATAAGCAATTTTGAGCTTTTTCCATAATCTTTTGAAATTTATCTCTTTTCAATAATGTGTTATTTGGAAAAATTACAACTTTTAAGCAGATATTAAACTTACTTTTTATTAAGCCCACATTTCTGCTTTTAAAAAAACAAACATCTTTTATTGGTAAATGTAATATTGGTTGTTTGTGTGAAACCCTCATCATTTATAGTCTCTATAAAATGCACTTTCCAGGATAATTTATAGCATATTACATTTTATACATTATATTATATAATATTTAACATATTGAAAATGACCGTATATCATTTTTTTACAAAGCAAACTATTATCAATATTACCAGTATTTGCTTACTCAAATGACTAACTAAAGTGATAACATTAGGACTAAGCAAAAAGCAAACTATACTAGACAAAATCCTCTCACTTTTTCATCACTTTACAGCAAGATATATAACCCACTACACCACAGCATGTATATTTCAAATACATGAACTGTATTGTAGAATTCATAAGTGTTGTCACGTCACACCTGTGTGAAAGCGGTTCCCTCCATACGTTCCCTCTGCTTGAAGCCCCGCCCACATCTTCCGGTTGCCCTATGAACGGCTCCTCGTTGACGTACACGTGGTTTCGACGTCACTCCTGTCTCTGGCATTGCGTGTCAACATGGCGGCTTCCATGGCTTCCCAGGCTGCAGTTAGAGGACTGAGGACAACTGCAACAAAGCACGTCCTGCTGGACAAGCTAAAGGTAGCAGTGCGGCTTGTGTTTGTGACGGCGCGGGTCTGTGCTCCCGCAGGTTGTGCGTGGCATGCAGGAACGTGGTTTGCGGGGTTATGCCACTTCAGCAGAGTGACAGACAGTAAAGGCTCTCTCTTCCCTGCAGACTCCTGTAATTGTAGTTATACATGTCCTGTCACAAGTACTGCTTGACAGAATCATTTGATTTTGAATAGAGGCAGTGCACGTGAAACATAGCTAGAGCTTTTAAATTGAGCTGAAGATACAAAGTGTACCTGTACCCTGTTTGTAGAACAAAGGTCAGAGTGGTGGACTATAACCTCATTTCAGATAAACCTGGAGTACAAAGGTCACCTTTGACCTGTAGACAGCAGGAAGCAGATGGGCCTAAATTAGTCGAATGCTGTCAAAACTGCTGAACAGAGCAACAAACGAGCTGCAGTGTACTGACTTGCAAAGAAACACGAGAGAACGGAGCTGTATTCATACTGTTTTCTAAAAATTTAGATTAGAGGGATAAAAATATCAGCTACAAACCTCTCCATGTTTAACTTTTCCCTCTGTAGTTGTTTTCTCATTTGTAGTAGACATGGCATGATTTAACTACATGTATCACAGTATAATAATGTTTGGAAATTTTAAAAACGTACATCTCTCTAATCGAACATTAATTGTTCCATGTACAATCATGTTGTCTAACATTTATTTGTTTTTAATCAGCACTTGTACTTTCCAACATGTTACGCATATTATACCAACAACCGCGTTATAGAAATTGATCTTTTTGCTTTTTTCCTTGCCATGACTAAAGGTGTGTGTATGTGTGAAGCATTTATCAGTTGAAGAGGAAATCCTGTAGTGGGCAGTTAGCAGGCATTTTCCTGTGATTTATTGGTTGAGTAAGAATAACAAATACCCTCTACAACAGGGGTGTCAAACTTCAGTCCTCAAGGGCTGCTGTCCTGCAGGTTTTAGATGTGCCACAGGTACAAAACACTGGAATGAAATGGCTTAATTACCTTCTTCTTGTGTAGATAAGTTCTGCCAATGACCTAATTATTCTATTCAGGTGTGGTGCAGCAGAGGCGCATCTAAAAGTTGCAGGGCAGTGGTGGCCCTCCAGGACTGGAGTTGGACACCTGCGCTCTACAACCATGTTTGGATTCTTACATATATATATATATATATATATATATATATTATATATATATATATATATATATATATATATATATAA
>NW_015113496.1:50564-55294 GCF_001443285.1 Poecilia latipinna
AATGTTTTAAGTTAACATCAATATCTAATATGTTAAGACATATCGGTTTATTAATAAATCCGAGCCAATATTAAAAAACAGTGTTTATTTCCGTCTTGTTTGTGTTTGTGTTTCTGAAGGAGAGACGGTTGGACATGTGGTATTTGTTTGTTCATTTGGTAGTGACGCAACGCAGGATTTTAAGGTGTTTTTTTTTTTTTTTTTTTTTTTTTTTTTTTTTTTTTACACGTTTCTAGATGTTTAGGTTAAGTACATATAGCAGTTACTGGCCACGACCATCATTGTTAATATTTGCCCAAATTTTGACATTGGCGCATCTTTATCTTAAGTAATGGACAAAGTAAATTAATGTCCAGAATCAGGTAAATTCCAAGTTGTGTGTGTGTGTGTGTGAGACCTCTCATGTGGATAACTCCACATCTAGTTTGTAAGCGATTCATTACATAAACTCTGCCAGGTCACCTCTGCCATGCTGGCAAATGTCTTGTTGTTTGTTAAGGAGGAAAAGTCCTCCCAGTCCACACCTCCATGTCACTTCTTCCTGGTTCATCTGCCGGCTAAGGAAGTGTTGTTTGTGGCTGTAAATATTTCCAGATTTGAGTTTCCTTTAAGTGACGGAAAAATACTGTATAGCTGCAGCCAACAGACTAACAGTGCACAGCTCGGTTGGAAATCGGCAGCACTGTTACTTCATGCTCCATGAGAAAACTACTCCAGTCCTTTTTTTCCTATCTTGATAAAAATACTTTAAACTGCTGAAATGGTATGGCAGAATTAAAACTGAATGAGCTGCCCAGGTCTTGTCTGTTTTACATCTTTAGTGTGTCTGAGTCAGTGCAGAAGTCTTCAAGACAATACAGCGAAGCACTGCTTTTTCCCCTCAAAGAAGAATCAGATGTTATGTTTAATTTGGTTAAATGGTAGGCAATTATTATTCATTTTGCCCACAAATGCAGGCAAAGTATTTCCTGCAAAGCTGTCGTGGCTCCAGGAAGATATCCTTTTGTGCCCTTCTTGACTGCTTCTGCTCCTTCATGCTTGCCAAACTCAGCGCTCTGAGCTGTCCCAGGGTGTGTTCTTACAAACAGCATGCTGCTGTTGCTGAATCAGAAGAGCGAGACGGAGGTTGTTGTGTGGTGCAGTGGCTTTCACTGTGCCAGGATATCCCTTACACGCAGGTGTTGATTCAGCTCTCACGCTGGCCCTGATGCTGGCTCATGAGTGTAACTTGCAATGGGTCTGTTGCATTTTTAAGAAAGCAGCGCAGAGGAGGCAACGGTTGCACCTCATTCAGCCTGTGGGGCGGGAGATATTATTATGGTTACTCTGCTTATATAGGGCTCTGGAAAAAGTTGTTTCTATGAACTACTGACAACATGTCTCTGAAATTCCAAACAACATTTTTTTATTTACTTACAGGAAATGAAAAATGGTCAAAATAATGAAAAAGATGCAGTGCTTTCAGACCTCAAATATTGCAAAGAAAACAAGTTCATATTGATTTAGAAACAACAATACTAATGTTTTAACTCAGGAAGAGTTCAGAAATCAATGTTTGGTGGAATAAAAAGGAGGATTTCAATGGGATTCAGTGCAGTGGGCTCTTCATATTTTCCAGAGCTGTATACATATTTATATATATGTGACATGTACTTAATTTCCCTATGTTTACAATGTCTAGTCGTCGTGTAGAGCTCTTGATGATGTTGATTTTCACCTATTTCCAGACTTTTCCGTGAATAATAACGCTGAATTATTCTCGATAAATTTGACTTTTTGTGCATTGTTTTGTAGAGCATATCTAAAACATTCAAAAGTAAATGCTTCTTGGGAAGCAGAAATACATTGACGCAATTCTACTTGTCAGGCTGTTGGGAGCAGCCAATCCATAGGCATCATTTATTTTTCTTGGCACTGATTGGCTGTACTCCCAGGAGTGGAGCGAAGGAAAACTGTAGATGTTAGTTTCTGTGGTAGTGCTGCTAACACAGTTTCCACTGCGTGTATCAATGCGTATTTGGTGGTTTAATTATTAAAATCGGAAGTGGTAAACGGTTTCAGAGAGGATATCATCATCTATTTGTGGCCGACTCTGGTCCCTAACCTCAGTCAGTACAGGAGGTCAGCTGCATCGAGCTCCATCCATCTTCCAATAAACCCTAACCTTGTTTGTCCTCAAAAACAAGCACACTGCCACTTCTATAGGATACATGGAATATATGTTTACTTTATGTCTATGTGGCAAAAATAAAATGCTAATACACATGTGATAAATAATTATTACAACTTAAGTAAACAATGCGTATATTATGTTGGCAGCAGGATGAGTAATTTTCACTCTGGTTTTTAAAAAGTTTTGTGGTAATGCTCCGACTTGAAACTCAGCCTCAGCAAATTCCATCCAAATTTTAAAACCTTTGTTTAAAAAAAAAAAAAAAAACGATAAGGTGAGCCTGACTTCAGCTGTTATGTGGAAAATGAGCCACTTCAGTGTATTGCTAAACTATTTTTGTCGGGCGGCAGAGTTATCCATTGACTGCTGTTGTGTAGAAGAAGCGGCAGCTCAAGGCTTCTCTCTCAGAAGACAGACTTCTGAATAAAAGTGAAATAGAGGGGTAACAATTTCTGTCACGACTCGATGAAACATGCTGTTATTTCAGGTCTGTCACTAGCAATGGGCCAGAATTACAGCAAACTGGGAGGCACGATACTGGATTTTTGGTTGATATCCCATAAGCTGACATGCTAAAACTCATTTGACCAATAACCAATACCAATATTTTTTTCATATGCCTACTTAATCAAACTATGGCTTTCTCTACTGTGAAATTAAAATACAGCATTATCTTTGTTAATTTAGCCCTCTACCAAATGCAAATGCTGAAAAGAGGCTGAAAATGATGCAACACTTTCAACTTGCACAATGTTTAGTCAAATTTATTCATGACATTTGCTCTCTCTTGGACGATAACACTCAAACAGTGCAAATTTGATGTTATGCTGTGCTGCAGGCATCATTGCCACTGGTGTCATAAAAAAAAACAATCGCTGAGTAATTTTTGGCCAATATTAAATTTTACAGCTGATATCGGCCGATACCGATATTAATAATATCGTGCATCTCCACTGCAAACTTTCACGACAGGTTTGTGAAAGTACATCAAAGACAATTTATGTAAACTTTCAACTTTAAAGAAACTAATAAAACCTCATAAAAATGTGGCATTACTCTGGTATTGAGCTAAAAATAATAAATTTAGGTTCACCTAGCAACAAGAAGAAACTTATGGCTAAATATTAGCTTGTCCTCAGATTCTAAATTACCTCTAGGTGTGAGTGTGTCCAGGTGTCTCTATGTTGTCCTGTGATGGACTGGTGAACCCTCCAAATTGTACCCTGCCTCCCACTCTGGAGATAAGGCCCCAACTCCACACAAAGAGAAAGCAGTTATGGAAAATGGATAGATGTATGTATGCCCATGCTTATCACCAGGCTACGGACAAGCTTGAATATCTGACATTTAAAAGCACCTCCTTTTGCAGCAAGATGCGGCTCAAAAGTAACTCTCGCAAAACTTTTAATCTCACTTTTGCCACCTTTTTGTAACTGCTTGTCTCCTGAAAAGAAAGTAAGTCCTTTTGTCTCCGTCTCTTTCCCCCGTTTCTCTTTTTTTCCACGTCTCTCGCTCTCTCTCGCTGTCTCTCTCTCTTTTTATCTCCATCTCTCTCTCTCATGGGGAAGGTGATAACGGTAATGCTGAGGATTTCTCTTTGGTCCACAGCACAGTGTCGCAGCCGCAAATGATTGGCAGCCAGGTATCACCACAATAGAATCAAATCAGCTCTGACAGTATGTCAACTCAACTGAGAAATTCAATTTGTGATGATTTGTAAACAGCAATGCCTAGGACGCGTCAGTATCCAAACAGTTAGGCTGCAGAGTAGTCTTAAAGGAGTGGTGAGATGTTGTTGTCTTTCTCCAACTCATAAATCAAGCCTCCGCAATTCTTCGGTGCTGGGTGAGATAAACCTCAAGCTGTTTTTCCCTGTTCCCTGCGCAGCCGGGAATATGTAAATATTTATAGTGTTCACTTTATGTAAGGTGTTCATGTCTGCTAATAATCCAGCGGTGTTGAAGTCCAGCCCGGTCTGAAAGGGGGGGGTAGAGGAAGAGAGGCAGCTCGGGGGACGTAGGCCTGAATATTTCATCGAGGGGGTGGAGAGCCCTCTGCTCACAACGACTTCTTTAGCTGGAACTTCAAACGGCGGCCGGTTTCCCCCATCTGTTTCAGCTCGAACACATTTACATTTCCTCCCCGCGAGGGACACTGGAGGCCGTAGTTAGCTCTTACTGGATTTGAATATCACTCTCCAAGGTTAATAGCCGTTTCTGTAGCTGATGTGGTGCTTTGGCTCTCTCAATTATTTAGACTGGCTGCAGTCATTAGGAACCGTAACCAGCCTCCGAAATGAGGAATGCAGTTAGTGAATATGGCTGTACTACCTGCAGAACTTCGACTCTTATTCTGGTTTAGGAGCAAAGAGGAAAAACTTGATTTGCATTGAGAAGTCATTCAACTCTACTTATGCTAGGTGTTTAACCACTTACTGTTTTAGTGGCCTGATGTTAGGCCATCTGCTGTTTAATCTAATTCCAGCATGTGTGGAAAAGTGCTATATAGAAGTATAGAAGAAGTAGATGTGCATCCAAATCTCTGTTAGAAATTCTTC
>NW_015113496.1:57175-60364 GCF_001443285.1 Poecilia latipinna
GAACCCTCCAAATTGTACCCTGCCTCCCACTCTGGAGATAAGGCCCCAACTCCACACAAAGAGAAAGCAGTTATGGAAAATGGATAGATGTATGTATGCCCATGCTTATCACCAGGCTACGGACAAGCTTGAATATCTGACATTTAAAAGCACCTCCTTTTGCAGCAAGATGCGGCTCAAAAGTAACTCTCGCAAAACTTTTAATCTCACTTTTGCCACCTTTTTGTAACTGCTTGTCTCCTGAAAAGAAAGTAAGTCCTTTTGTCTCCGTCTCTTTCCCCCGTTTCTCTTTTTTTCCACGTCTCTCGCTCTCTCTCGCTGTCTCTCTCTCTTTTTATCTCCATCTCTCTCTCTCATGGGGAAGGTGATAACGGTAATGCTGAGGATTTCTCTTTGGTCCACAGCACAGTGTCGCAGCCGCAAATGATTGGCAGCCAGGTATCACCACAATAGAATCAAATCAGCTCTGACAGTATGTCAACTCAACTGAGAAATTCAATTTGTGATGATTTGTAAACAGCAATGCCTAGGACGCGTCAGTATCCAAACAGTTAGGCTGCAGAGTAGTCTTAAAGGAGTGGTGAGATGTTGTTGTCTTTCTCCAACTCATAAATCAAGCCTCCGCAATTCTTCGGTGCTGGGTGAGATAAACCTCAAGCTGTTTTTCCCTGTTCCCTGCGCAGCCGGGAATATGTAAATATTTATAGTGTTCACTTTATGTAAGGTGTTCATGTCTGCTAATAATCCAGCGGTGTTGAAGTCCAGCCCGGTCTGAAAGGGGGGGGTAGAGGAAGAGAGGCAGCTCGGGGGACGTAGGCCTGAATATTTCATCGAGGGGGTGGAGAGCCCTCTGCTCACAACGACTTCTTTAGCTGGAACTTCAAACGGCGGCCGGTTTCCCCCATCTGTTTCAGCTCGAACACATTTACATTTCCTCCCCGCGAGGGACACTGGAGGCCGTAGTTAGCTCTTACTGGATTTGAATATCACTCTCCAAGGTTAATAGCCGTTTCTGTAGCTGATGTGGTGCTTTGGCTCTCTCAATTATTTAGACTGGCTGCAGTCATTAGGAACCGTAACCAGCCTCCGAAATGAGGAATGCAGTTAGTGAATATGGCTGTACTACCTGCAGAACTTCGACTCTTATTCTGGTTTAGGAGCAAAGAGGAAAAACTTGATTTGCATTGAGAAGTCATTCAACTCTACTTATGCTAGGTGTTTAACCACTTACTGTTTTAGTGGCCTGATGTTAGGCCATCTGCTGTTTAATCTAATTCCAGCATGTGTGGAAAAGTGCTATATAGAAGTATAGAAGAAGTAGATGTGCATCCAAATCTCTGTTAGAAATTCTTCAATTTTAGTTGATTTCTAACCATACAGGGGCAGTATGAGAATCTACATGGCATGTTATCATCATGCTATGTAGGGTCTTTACCCGTACCATTGCATTCCTACACATCTCTGCCTGATTCTCATCTCTATTCAGTACTCCATCTGGGATTTCTCGCGTTAAACTCGATATTTCCGACTTTCCATGCTACTGTAGAATTGTAGTCTGCTATAGTTGTAGTTTTAGCAATGGCAGTGGAGGAAGTAGACAAAGTCATTCAGTCTGCATTGGCCATGCTTCCAGATATTGAATTAACATTAACAGCCATTTTGTTTGGCTTGGCATTTGTCTATTTGCAGTTGAGGATGGCTGTTTGCAGCACAGACAATTTCTGGTAAGCGTCATAGCGTCGAACTGGTGTATTGCGTACTTCTCTGGAAAAAGTTAGTGTTTGGGTAAAATGTCCACGCCTTCTCAATAGATGAAGGTTCAGACACACTGAATGAAGTAAAGCATAGAAGAAGAAGCTGAGTACTTCAGTTTCCTCTTTTTCCTAAATGACATGCTTTCGGTCTCTCTTAATGACCTTCAGTAGTGTACATGCTTATGGTTATTTGTCCTCTGTTTCTCATGTGTTGCCCATGTGGACCATCATTTCAGACTGACTTAATTTAAATCACTTTTCTACATTCTAGATATGGCAATTACTAAAGAGAGCCATGTTTATGGGTTAGGCGCTGCAGGAAATCAGCAGTTTTACATAATTGGGATTTTTATCACAACTTATAATACAGTTTTGCTAGTGATGCATATGAAAATTAAGTGCTGTAAAAAAGTAGTTGTCCTCCGACCTTTCATAATTTCTGGTCATGAAAAAAACTTTAGTGTGAAAGATGACAAGTAGATATTAAAAGCAGTTTAAATATGTGTTAATTTTTAAGGAAAAAAAGCTACCCAAATCAGCCTAGAATTGTGTACCATAGAATCTGAGACTGAAACCCAACGATTGGTTGTGCCGTCATTGGTGGCGATTACAGGCAATGAGTCTTGACATTCCTCAGAAGCAATTTTTACCCAAGCACCTTTGGTAAATAGTTTTAATTCAGCCACACTGGAGGGTTTTTAAGCATGAACAGCCGTTTTACACAGCAGTGTTTGTACACTTGCCAAGCTAAGTCGTATGTAGACGGCTGAACTTTGACACAGTTCCGATTTCTGTAAAACCTTGTCCTCACCAACTCTTTATCTCCCTTATTCACTTGACACTCTTCAATACAACTGTTTACACCCTTTCTCTTATTAGCTATGCTAATTGCTAAAATCCGCATCTATAGAGACTCAACTGTCAGGTTTTTCTTTTCTTAAGCCTGTCTGCAAGAGATTAGGCCTGCCTTGCCCAAAGACCTGCCGATGATGCAAATCTGGCTGATCTAAATCCCGGAGCCATGCTCTGCTGCTCTCGCCTCTATCTCTGCTCTTGTTCTATCCCCAGCTCTTTACCCGGCAGATGTCAAATCTCTCTGTACACCACGATGCTCCGGGCATGACCTTTAACTCAAAAGGCAAAGACAGAGGAAACTTGGCAACCTTTTGTCGGCGTGTCCTTGAGGAAACCACTAAACCGTCACTGCGACGTTTTTTTCTCTTCCACATGCGTTCTGTGATATAGGAATAAATGCCCTGGTTCTGTAAAGATGTAGCTTCAATAGCAGTGCTGGCTAATCAGACTGGCCATTGCCATTAATCCAACAGATTCAATTCTGCTGTTATCCGCAGTGTTTTCTTTTTCTTTTTTCTGTAAGACTGCTAAACTTAATTAGAAAAGGGGGATAAATCGTTTGTTGTTGTTTTTTTTTTTT
>NW_015113496.1:63530-73148 GCF_001443285.1 Poecilia latipinna
TTAATTAGAAAAGGGGGATAAATCGTTTGTTGTTGTTTTTTTTTTTTTTTTCTACATCTCTGGCTTTAAATATTTCACAGGGATGTTTATGCAGAAAATCTGTGCCTCGTTGCCTTGTTTATTTGCTTTCATCATATGTCACAGTCACCTCTATGACAGCTCACTTATAACTGCGTGCTCGCCTAATTGCAAAATGGTCTGTATTTACGAGATGCTGCAAAGTGGCAGAGTGCCACCTCATTAACTGAGGAACATTCCACCGCAATCAGTACAGCAATGATTCTGATAGCCGCTGCGCGAGGACTGCCGTCTGTGATTCAGCCTGCGCTCGCAGAAGTGGACACTAAGAGCTCCCATTTCAATCCTTCCTGGATGGTTAGCTAAATGGACAGGGAAAAGAGACGAGTTCATAACCCGAAAAAGGGGAACAAATCAATTACATCGAATTGTTGAACTGGCAATCTGTTAATTTCTTAGACATTTGATATTGCTCTCATAAGAAGCATTCTGGTTAATTAACTCTGCAGCCATTCGTCGTCGCTAATTGGGTAGTGTCATTTCAAAGGGTTACAGTTTGGCCATGACGAGTAATTAGGATTTTAACCTCGGCAGACATCTCTGAATTCTGCTTCATGAAATGGGACTTTTTTTTTTTTTTTTTTTTTTTTTTTTTTTTTTTTTTTTTTTAGGGCCTGACCAAAGAGTTAGATTAGCAATTTAGAACAAACTGCAAAGGTTAATATAGGTGAAAGTAAGGGCTTTTGTTCAGACAGGCCCATTATTAACCAGCGCTGGCAGCAGATTTGTACTTGTTGTAAAACAGACAGAGATGCAAATTGTGTAATTGTTTCAGCTGCCAGCTCTGCTGTTCTTATTTTTTTCTTTTGGACAAAAGGTGTGGTTGTAACCCCTGAGGGCGCTGTCAGTGCCAAGCACAACAATAACGATTTATTTAACATTTGAGTGAGCAACACAACGGCTATTAGGAGTAAAAGTTTAGGAGATCGTAACAGAAATGAGTCGGTGCTCAGTCCCAGCATCATGCACTAGCATCTGCTGCTAGACTCCAGGACGTTCAGTCTCTAATGTCAAGACCTGGAGACTAAAAATTCAAGCCCATTACATCTGTTATGGTAAAGCTTTTTATGAAAGTATAATTGGCAAGCTAAGGACTGAGGCACATGCTAATTAGCCAGCTAATGTTAGCTTTTCATCCCCGTAGTGTTACTTTATAGAGATAAGAAGCGAAGAAGTGTCAATACTCCGTGCAGTAAGTACATCCACTTAACTTGAGGTTAACTTGCTGTTATGATCAGACATAATTGATGTTTTAAAGAACCAGGGTCAGCTGCAGTGCTGGTGTCAACATCTACCAAAAGAGTGGATTTTAAACTCTCCCACAGTTTCTGCATTGATAATGTAAAACCAGATAAATGAAAAATATTTCTCTAATTGGAAATGCTGGATGTAGGCCTGTCGCGATAAGCAACAAATCAATTAATCGTGATAAATTAAAATGAGGTTGATAATTTTTAGTTGCTTGCTTGTTTGTTTTTGTCCTGCCCCCCTGTCCTTCTCTCTGTCTGTGTCTGTCTGTCTGGATGAATGGATGACAAAAACTTCACTCTGGTGCGTTGAGTTACTCCTGTGCTTCTTGTTTTCCTTAATGGTCTCGACACATAGGAAGCGACAAACGACAGCAAACGGCGTCAGATTTCCGCCACTCGGGATGCGATGGCGACGAATGTCCAAAATCATTGAGGTGTTTAATCGACAAACAAAATGTAAAAAGGCCAGCACGACATGTTGCACACTAAGACAGTTCGCTTAATCACTAAGGAAATACTTCCCTTTCATCTCACTGAAAAGCTGCCATCTCAAAAAATGTTGCCAACATTTGACACCTGCTGTAAATATAATAAACAAAAGTCGTAACTAGCATGATTGCCTGTTTTCCCTGACTCAGTCGAACCGTTTTATCTGCTTTTCGGTTTATTTTTGGATATTTAAATGTCTTCTAGTTCCACTGTTAAATGTTCTTTAGAAATTAGTTTATTAATTTTTGAGAGTGTGGACTTGCATTATTATTCCAATTTTCATTATATTGGTTGAAAATGAGCTCAAAACGACAATATTACCGTTCAACACAATCTTTTCCGGGACAATTGATTGCCCAGCAAAACCGGCAGGGTTGTACGTTTCCTTTCATACATGCGACAGTCAAACACTGTGCCAAAGATGTCTGACATGGACCAGGTCAGGGTTGAACCGGAACTACTAGTTTTATTATAGCTCTTACGGAAAAACCAGGCCAAGATGTGAAACATTACACAATCTGAATTTATAAAATTGGTCTAAGACATTATGATCTGTGCTTCTTCACATAAATTAATTCAACAGAAACGGTCAAATCAATGCAGTCAATGCTATAAAATTAAAAACTGACACCATCAGGAACCATTGGGATTAATTTAAGACATCCCAATATGTCCTAATTTTTTTTTTTTGAAGATTTATTCAAGATCTCAATGATTTTGTAATACTGTGGTCCTTCATTAGATATTTGAGAAATAAAATTGAGCTTAGCGCGCCTTCCTCTTTAGTTATTGTTGTGCAATCTTGCTTTACTTCACTTTTATGAAACTAATTACACTTTTCGACCAGTGCTTACAAGTCCTTGAGTTTTTGAGTGATTGACTGACAAGCGGCGTAGCATCGACTGGCTGCTGTTTATGGACCGGATCAGGGGTGATTGCCTGCTTTTTGACCTTCTCATGTAAATTACGGCTCTAATAAATTTCCGAAGGAGGCAGACCTTCCGTGTCAGATGGCCACTTTTTTTTTTCGACATTGTTCCCCTCTCTCCGAGTGATAAAGACAACCGCTTTAAATTAGCCCGAGGATATTGACTCCGTAAGTTTAAGAGAAGGGCAAACGACAAAAGTAGCGCCGTGACTTTGCGAAGTGCCAAGGTCAGACGTCGCCTTTGCCGTGATGACACTTGTCACGGCGTAGTGCAGTTTGACATTGTGCTTCCTGCTCTCTGCCAAAACACGACGACGCGCAATTTCAAACCTCTTAGGAGGAGAAGAAGTCCTGATGTTGCACGATGCTGCGCTGAATACCATATGGTGCAGCCAGAGAAGTGTTTGGAGAGTAGCACCAGATACCATGACTTTGTCCTTCACTGCCTCTAGTGCAGGGGTGTCCAAAGTCGGTCCTCGAGGGCCGGCATCCTGCACGTCTTAGTTCTCTCCCTGGTTTAACGCACCTGCATCAAGTGATGGCTCGTTAGAAGCCCTAAGAGGAACATTGACAAGCTGAAAAGGTTGTTGCTACCACCAGGGAGAGAACTAAAACGTGCAGGATGCCGGCCCTCGAGGACCCACTTTGGACACTCCTGCTCTAGTACGTCAGTGCATCTGCAGAGAAGACATGGTCATCTGCTGCTGCGTCTCTCTCAGGGGCTGTGAGAGACGCACACAGCGTCTCTCACAGCTGTGTGCTTGAGAGACGCTCTTTTTTTCATGCAAAAAAGAGCATGAAGTCTGCTCTTTTTTGCAGACTTCATGTGCCGGTTTTAATAATTTAATTCAAAACAAGTTTAATTATTTTTGGTTGCTGATTGTGGCTGCCTTTTTTTTCTTTAAATTATAATTTGAGCCATCAATCAAATAGATTTCCAAGAAAATGGAAACTGTTTTCCCACATTCCTTCCCCCGCACCCTTCTGCAACATCATTCAGCCCTATTTATCTTTCATTCCCTCGGCTGTTTGCCTTGAATAACCCCGGACGCCAACACACGTAAACGTGATTGACTGCAATTAAAAATAATGCGGGTTAGCTGTTTTCAGAAAATAAGGAACTTTATTAAAAAAACGGAAATGAAAGACTACTTCGCTGATTTCAAAATAAGAAGGATGTTTGCTCCTGGCGTTGTATGCTACTTCACAGAATTTAAGGAAGGAACAACAACAAAACTAATGTTACTATATACATATATTTCATCAATGATGTATAAGTCCTTTCAATCAACACATATTCTGCAAGCTTGCTTGTGAAAATTACATTTCTGTAATGTTAATTTATCTTCCCTGTCCTTTTACTAGTTTGAAGTTTGCTATAGGGTTGATTAGGCTTTAGCATCAAATTGCAAATTTAGCTCTAAACTTATTACTCTTTGGAAAAAAACAACAACAAAGACTTGCTGGAGAAAATAATCTCTACATACATATGATGAAGCTTAGAGAGCCTTTTTTTAAAAATGTCTAAACAACAAAATTGAACATTCCTGCATGTGGAAACATTTCTATAAAAACATCCAAACTACTCAGTCAAGACAACGGCCCACGTTGTTCAAACCAAATTCAATTTGCCTCTTGAGAATGCGACTCCAAAGGCCGCCTGCTTCTTCTTCCTGGAAACCACAAAAGCAAAGTTGGGTGCAGATGTTTTCATCCATCTCAGGAATACTTTTGTAACCGTCACCCACCAGATTTCGCCGACATACCTGTCTTATTTAAGCCTCTTTTTAAATGCACTGACCTGGATTGAATCATTCTTTTCATCTAGGACGCAGTGTGTTGGGCTGCAGAGCTGGCGAATCGCTCACTAGCTCTAAAAATACGTTCAAAGTAATTGCATCTTCACTGTCAGATGCTTAAAAAACAAACAAACAATTGAATCGGGAAAACACAGTACAGATTCTGTCCTGGTCCACAAAATATTTCCCAGTCAAGCTTCACCTCTGCTTCAGGAATTCATTAAGAAGAACTCGGATAATGTAACCAGAGCAGGCACCAGATATGACCGTATTATATCATTTCTGACAGGTGCTTTTTATCGAGCTATTTTTATCCCCGAGCCGGAATATAATTCCAAGAACCTTTCGTGAACTCCTGTTTTTCTCCTCCTTCGGGCGAACATCTGAAGACTTGGCTTCTGGAAAACTAACTGTCAACATGATGCTGCTTAATTTTGTACCTCTATAGGTTTTAAAGTCCTTTCTATAGCTTGAAAAAAAAATTATATATATATATGTATATATATATATATATATACACACACACACCTCTGGCAGGTTTAGATTTGGAATAATTTCCACTCAACCAAGACGTTTGACTCTGGAAGGAAATAAGATTCTCAAAAGAAAAAACAATGATTTTTTTCCATAGCATCACTATAGAAAAAGAATATTTAACTTTTACATGTTTAGTTACACTTATACATGTAAAATTATTTAGACCTGTCTCAGTAACCGATGGAAAATATTTCCTTCATATTACACCAATCAGATTTTGATTATAATCTGACTAACAATCTTTTTGGTAATGACCTTTAAGTTTTTGAGGTTGGAAGGCCTCCTTGCCATCACCCTAATATGTTGCTTCCTTCATAGGTTTTCTATGGGATGCAAGTCAGAAGCCAAACTTTAAAAACACAAACATTACTTCCAGTCAGAAGAAACGTGCTGGGAAAAATGAAAGATTGCTTTAAATCGAAATCTGCTCAACCGTTTAGTTGTTTTGACCTCGTTTTTTTGTTGAGTTTTTGTATTTGACTCCAGACTACCAGTAAGCTGTGGATAGAAATGAAACACTTGGCCATACCTCATAGTTTTTTATTTTATTATTCTTATCCAAATGTTTGATATTTAACGCCCTATTTAAAACAAAAACAAACATAAGCTTCCACACACACATTGGTGTGAAGACCACCAATGTCTTCAACTGTTGATCAAAGCAACTAACTAGTACAAAATTTCCAAAAAAATTATAACCCAGACCACTATGGTTTAAAACCCAAACGTTTTCTGATTTGTTTTCACATGCGGTGAAACATCACTGCGGTTTTCCTCTTGCCTCAATAACTTGATAGAGCCAGTTATTTGTCTTTGTCACCACTCCACGTCTCCCTGGCCGGTGTGTCCCACTTCTGCTCACTCGGATGCATTCATCAGAGCGATCTTTAAGTGCTTTTGTGTGTAAAAGAGTTTGCTGTGAATACTTTATCCCGTCTCAGGCCCTCAGCTCACAACATCGTGTTGTTATGTACAGTGCGGCATGCGTACCTTTTCTTCTTCTTCTTTATCAGTCTCTTTTTTTTTTTTGTGCTTATGAGGGTAAGTGGAGCAGTGTGTAGGTAGTGGGGCTGTGTAGCGTCGTCTCTGGAGCGCCGATGATGATAATTACTGTAGAGACAATGTCTCAGGGGGGAGCCCGGCCAGCTGCCTGCTTCGCTGCCACTCTGTCATCCACCACTTACTGTTTTCTGCCAGGGGAGACGTGTAGCACTCAGATAATTCCTCTCCATTTTAGGCCTCTGCAGTATCATGACTTTCCCATCTATCAGCATTAAACAGATTTGAGAAAAGCTGAAGCAAGAATTGCGACCATTCTGATAGGAGTTTTTGTTTGTTTTGTTTTGTTTTCCCAAAGCTAGAACAGTTCACTGTTAGGGTGGTCTTAATTCTTGTAAGATAATTACATTTTGTCACAACTACAAAGATGGTTGGTTTTGAACGATGGCGTTTTTTAAGCAGCATGCAGGGATTATGAAACAGTATTTATGGAAGGCTGCTTTAAATGTACTTTATTTAAAAATAACAATTCAGCAATGGAACAGATTGTTTAAAGAGAAATGAATGGTGCTGCGACTGGAGCTGATTTTAGCGTGTTAGTGTTTCTATATTCTGACCAGTTTCTCTGCTTTCAGTGAGGATTTTCAGAGCAACATCAAAAAAGACGACAGGTCGACCAGGTCGCCTTATTTTTCAGTCTCTATTCTCCAGTTAACGATTAATCGATTTCTAAATGAGTTATTTCAATAATCAATTCGTCACGATTAATCTGATTAATCGTTTCAGTCCCAATGCGGATTTACAGGTTTTGGTTTAGATGACTGTGATGTCAAGTAAATTTGTCCAGATTTGCTTGATGGAGTCTTTCCATAAATGATGAAGGATGATTATTGTTCTCAGTCTATTCCTTTTAGATTTGTTGTAAAGGACAGAGTTTACGTCTGGTAGGTCCCAAACTGTTTATTTACATTTGCACACGTTAAAAAAAAAAAAAGAAAAAGAAAAAGGACGGAACAGAAAATTAATTTCTTTGCAAAACATCTCAAAACTTTCATTTCATTTCAAAATAACTCGATTCACTGTAAATGACCAGTTGGTCATTTCCAACTTTTTTGTTTTTCACTACATGCAGAAGGAAATGTCACGAGTAGTTTTCTGACCGTTGCTCGACGCTAAAGAAGGTCACTTTTATCAGGATGTTTACGATCTTCAGAATATCCTGGTTTGTTTGTTTTAACTGGTTTCTAGCTTCTCAAATTTCTTGCACCGCCTGCATTATGTCTGAATGTCTGCTGCTTAAACCTGACAGGACTGCCAAAATGATATGATGCGAGTTGTCCGTTTTAAACAAGCAAAACAAAAAAAGTAGGAAGTCAAGATAGCTTACAGTATTGTTTTCTTTTTTTTTTTTAATTGCTTTCTTTTTTAAATTTTAAATCGTCTTCCCATATGAACCCTTATAATGCATTATTATTTCGCCTGCTTCAGTTCAGGTTCATTTCTGGCTACATTCACAGACTCTCCTCCTGTGTTGCAGTTTACAGGATCCCCTCCCTGAAAAGATCTGTCTTTGGATTCGGTACATCCAGTGCCCTAGGTTTATTTTCCATTCTCTTGTGTCTTGCCCCAGGTAACTCTCAGTGCCTGAGGGGTCACCTCGAGCCCACCTGACCTCTTCAATAAGCAGTTATTTTAGGATGTCTGCCCCCCTTTTTTTTTTTTTTTTTTTACTTTGCTCACACGTTTTTGGGGTGTTGGAGGAGCTCGAGCGTTGGGGTTCTAGTTTGATGTTGGGCTGTAATAAGAAGGTAAAAGTTTTGCTTAATGTATTATCTTTACTCTTAAAACCACGCCTGAGAAATCAGGGTGAAAGAGCTTAAAAATTATCCATTCACGGTAGAGTTTAAGACACATTTTAGTTTTTCTTACTAGAAGACTTTGGACGTAAAAATAGTTTGTCCTCTTAATTCTCAAAAGGCCCTCTCTGAATCAGATGGGGCCCCAGGTGACTGCGTCAAAGACGGCGATCCTTCGTACTTGAACCGCCTGTTTCACCACTACGCCCCGCCCCTTGCCACGGCAATAATCTAAGAATTTAATGTTACGGCGTTCCATATAAGCACATGTATGGACAAAATAAAATGATTTATTGTTTTGTTCCTGGTCCACCGTTAATATAATAAACATTTAAAGTGCATCTGTCCATAAATCAGTTATTATCTGTCCGTCCATCTGGTTCTTGAATATTCAGTCCATCCATCCTTAGATTGAAGCATTTGTTCGTCCTTCTGCAGATACTGTGTTTAAACTTTGTCCTATCTGAAATGATTGGAAATTAATAACACTACATTTATTCGCAGGAGCTCAGAAATGTGCTTGGCATGCTGGAAATTTCCATTTGGAGTAACTTTTGAGTGTAGAACCTTGACCTGGAAAAAGCCTCAAAACAATGCAGGGAATTTACAAATAATAATTCATTTAATTACTTTAGCACTAATAAAGTAATATTTCCCAGAAAACACAAACAAATTCACATGTTCAGAGATTATTATTGTGCCTGTCTGACCTTTTCTATCTTTGGCTCAGCTGGTTTTGCATTGAGGACAAAGCCTTGGCGATGTCTGCAGCAGATGCATGTTGACTCACTCTGTTTTCCTATTTCGACTGAAGAGCATGATAGGTGAAAACCTTTTCGCTATTGTTTAGCAGATAATTGTTTTTTAGTCTTTACAACGAGTAGTGCAGCGTTTTGACCTTTTTGTAATTTTACTATCGCAGCTTGAATGTCGGATCTTGCTGTGACTCACAGCACTTAGTATAAGGCATCCGAAATAGTCTGCAACACTCGTGACTCTTTAAATCCCATTTACCAACGACATTATTTATTTTAATAAGAAAAATAAAATTAATTTCCATAAAGTTAAAAGTCCTGCACAACGACAGCAGTAGGTGCAGCACCACATGACTGCGTTAACTGAACTGTAAGCTGCTGCACCAGATTCCTCCTTGGTCTTTGTTGGTGAGGCGACGACTCACAGGCAGAAAAACTGCCTTCAGCAAGAGCCTTAATGGTATCGAATCACTTTACTTGTCCAAATTTTTTTTTTTGCTCCCTTGCTCTCCAGCCAGAGAATAAAGATTCACAAATCAATTTCGCCTGCATACTTCCAGACACAGAGACCCACTCTCTCTAAAAAAAAAAAAAATGAAATGGAGCATTGTTGCCGGTGACCCACAATCACTATAACAGCCCACTTTTGAAAATTAAAGCTGCCCAAGTAATTGAGCCTTTTATGTTGCTGCTAAAAACAAGCCCCAACTCTTCCCACTGACTTTTAGCTCCAGCTTTGCATGGTATCTTGGCCTGCTTTGGGGGAATAAAACTTGCATTTGGCGAAAATCACAATTAGCAGGTCCGACCTCAAAGACAATGGGTTTGAGCTGTAATGCATCTGTATTTTTATTCTATGCGCTGAACTGAATCTATATATATATATATATATATATATATATATATATATATATGTTGATAACATTT